>NC_135477.1:192035297-192337999 GCF_052094955.1 Ictidomys tridecemlineatus
AATTGGATATTTAACTTTGTCCAAAAAACATCTAATTAAAATTATGTTCATTTCTATTAAAATACCTATTCCAAAGTCTTTGAATCTTGAATGACAGCCATATCTTTCACATAGGAAAATGCTTGAAGGCCTCTAGTGCCCGCTTAAATTATGTTTAGTATAATGTTATTGAAATATTCATAATGTAAAACTGGCTATTAATTCTTTTTTTCTAGCTTTTATAAAATCTTTTTTATGACTAAAAATACAAAAAAGATACAAATCAAATACAAATAAACCTAAAAATCAAATAACACTCTAAGAATATTAATTTAATGTGTTAAATGATAATAGTTTGCTGTAGTTAATCACTGTCATTCTCAATATCAATTTTTTGCCTTTTATTTATTTTAACAAGCACTGCACTGAAATTTATCCCTAATATTATACCAAAAATAAAGATGGAAAGAAGGAAGAAAAGAGTTTTCAATTATGAAATCACTACTATAATTTGTGCTAAAATTCATAATAATACATACTCAGATGGAATTCAGGCAAGACAACAAATTCAAACTGATATCAAACTAGTTGATACAGGCAGGTGCCTTTGGGTGCCTCATGTTCAGTACCCCATGGGTACTACTTGGACTCCTGTGATAATTAAAGTGTCTGCCACTGTTCTTAACTCAGAAAGCTTTGCCTTACAGAGCCTCATAACTTCATCTGCTCTTCCATTTAATCAACTATATAGTACATCTGTGTGTCATACTTGTTTTCCTTTTTACTCTAAAGCAGAGCAGTATAAGGTTTTTGTGTATTGTATAATATTCATAATGTTAAACAAAATCTGAAATGGCTTAATAAAATTAAGCCATTTAATGAAATCAGTCTAGTAAGATGTTTTTGAATTGCAAATTCTCATTGCAAAAAAAAAATTCTATAACTGTTAACATTAGTTGACATAAGAAAAGCAAATGATTATTTCTGTCATTTTTACACTGGTATATCCAAACCTAACTGGCAGCTCAATACACAAAGTAAACACATTAAAAGTGGAATGCTGACATTTTAGGAGTTCTCTGGCACCTACTTTATCATGAACATAAACACAGAAGATGAACTGAAATTATAGTCCAATACTCAGTTATTATTTGGTATAATAATAAAAAGAAATTTATGAAACCTCTCACAGACTTCTATTTTCTTCACATATTTCTCACCAAACCCTCTTGAGTAACAGTGAATCAATTTTCTATATTTACAATAAAGCACTTTGGCTCCTAAGTCTGCTTCTCTCTGTAACTCCATCTAGGATCTTAAAGGTAGTGTGGTTTTTATTTGCTGATTCTTCCTATTTTAACTTAGATGAGTTTTAGGAAGTTGAAAATTTCGTCTAAGAAAACCTCACAGTTCATAATCTCATTAGACAATATTATATGAAACTTTCAATCTCATTCAACTTCTCTATAATACACTTACTTAAGTAGGAAAAACACAAAAGTTTCTTTTCCTTCCAATTATTGTGAAATCCAATTATGTCAACAAAATAGAAAATAATCAATGATTTCTACCATCTAATCTTTTCAAAGTGCTTTGCAAGCATCAATATTAAGATTTTAGTCAAGCAAACAAGTAGAAAGTATTAGGCTATCTGAAGCTGAGTATAATTAGATGCCAAGTATGAAGAAATATTTGTAAACAAAATGTTGCTAACAGCATAAAATAATAGGCATTTTCAATAGAAGGATTTGACATTGGCTGGTTTTCAGAGAATAGATATGATGCCTTGTTTGTGCATTACATAGAAGGTTAGATTAGCCCAGACTTTCTAATGGAAAAATAAAACACACAACATAAATATTTTGGGGATGGACAATGTTGGGTGAGTGTAGGATGGGTCAGAATAAATGGCAAAGAGTGCACAATTTTCTTAAAATATAAATATGAAAAGTCCTATATTTGGAGAAATAGATTGTGTGCACAGTATCTAAAAACCCACCATCACTGTGATATCAGGTGATTGTGACTATGGATATGATTCTTGTGCAAAGTGGCTAAAGGGAATAGGACCAAGAAGAGTTGTTAGCATTGTGCTGAGTGAGTCACTAAAAATTATAGGAAGAAAAAAATATCAGAGAAGTAAGTCAAGTCAATGGGGCAATAGCCCAACATCACTTTGAAGCAAATATTAATTCTCTGATTATTTATAAAATTGCAAAAAGTGTGTCAGAAATGGAATATATAGATTTCTCCCTTCTTTCTTGCAGTCTTCATATGAAACAAAGAGACTTGTAGCAACTACAAGTTGCTACAAGTCTATTCAGAAGCTACACAAATATTCAGAAGCTACACAAATTCATGCATAGCACCTTAATGAAATACAGCACATTAATATCAAAGAGGTGTGATTTATGGGATAGAGGAAGAATTGTTTTTAAACAAATTAGATCCTAGAGTTCTTCTATGCTTCCATAGCCCACTGTTCACTCCCAGACACATCCTCCTTTTCTTTTCCTTCCCCACGTGAAAGAAAACTCTACTAAAGGTTTTGTATATTGTCTTATTCTTAACATTTAAATTAACCAGAGGGAGAAGAAACGTATTTTGAAATGCCTCATGTTTATCTTCACTCCTAGTTTCCTTGAACCCTATGTACAAGGTAAAAAGAGATTTAGTCAGATATCCACTCTCCTAGGGTAAAGAAGGGTGGTTACATTCTCATCTAGACTGTCTTTGATAATCTGGGAGCATGTTTCCAAGTGCCATCATTTTGCCTTGGTTGAAAAGAGAAGCTGAGGCCTTAAGCAGGGCATGTAAATCTGTGGTGAATGTTCAAGGACTGGCACTTTGTCTCCCATATGCTCAGCCTAATTGTACGTCTTGTCATTGACTGAAATAACTGGTTTGCCTCTTCTCAGATTCTAGTCAGTGTGTTCTTTTAGCCCAGGGAGGAATTTCTTCTAAATAAATCCTACCACCTGTTCAAACGCATGGATGGCAAATATCACTTCTTCTAGGATACCCTCAATGTATTGAACTTTTATTCTTTGTCTTTTTGAAAGTTGTTTGAGGGTGTAAATATAAGAGCTCTGATAACATTTCTACAGGGTGCTTCTCATTTTATTTTTTTTTACACTAAGTTTTATGATGGAGGTAATTGAAAAAAATTTTCAACTTTAATCTTACTCATACCTAACTATAACTTAGAACCCATGGGCCAACCTTTACCCCTCCCTCTCTTTCCTCTGGTAATCATCATTCCAATCTCAACTTCTGTGAGATCAACATTTAAGTTTTCACACAGGATGAGATCATAGAGTATTCATTTTCTGTGTGTTCATTTTCCTTATTCTATTTAACATGTGGCTTATTCCTTTTAACTTTCCAGTTCCACCCATTTGTCACAAATAACAGGGATTTTACTTTTTTATGGCTGAATAGAAATAAGAAGTTCTGGTGTGGTACTGCAAGGTAGGGTGACTATAGATAACAATTATATACTGTATACCTCGATAGCTAGAAGGAATGATGTTGTATAGTTTTACTATGAATCAATAATGAATACTTGAGGAGGTAGACATGCTTAACCTGATTTAAACATTACACAATATTACACAAGGAATCCCATTATTAGGTACATTTTTTATGTGAGATAATAGTTTAGTGTTTGTGTCATTCATAGAGCATGATATACTGCCTATATGTAAATCTGCACAAGGCATGTGAATAAACTGAGTAGGAAAGAAGAATGAGTAGGGCAGAGATGAAACTTCATCCTGTCCTGGATCCTGTTTTCTCTTAAGTAGACCTGATGACTTCCTGATGCCTCTTGCTGTCTTGTCAGGTGACCACTGTAGCAAAGTAGGTTAAGGTATTTGCAAAATTAATTTGGTATTTATAAAAAGAACACAGACATTTAGATCTTGCTGTAGACAGAATAATAGTTCCCCAAATATGTCTGTATACTAAACTTAGGATTCTGTGAATATATTACCTCATATGGCAGAAGTGGCGTTACACTTAGGATTAAATTGAGACTTTCAAGATGGGAAGATGATCATGGATTATCTGGGTAATCCAATGTGATCACACAGGTCTTCACATGAGACAGGCATCCAGAGACACATTTATTTTTGTCAAGTGGAACTTTACTACCTGATATTCTAGTACCAAAATCCAAATTAGCTAAAATTGAGACTGGAATGCTTTAGGAAAGCAGTATATGTCTTCAGAAGCCTTGCATTCTAGTTTCTAACCACATAAATGTACTTAACAATAACATTCTTTTATGGACTCAATCAGGTACCTCATAATTCATATATTAAAGCCCCAACTCCCAAAATGATTGGGAGATAATTAAAGAAGTAATTACTGTTAAAGTAGGTCATAAAGGTGTAACCCTAATCCAGTATAACTCTTATCCTTAGAAGAAAAGGCAAGAGCAAAAAAAAAAATGCCATGTGAAGACAATAAATTTAAAGGGGGCCATCTTCAGGGGAATAAGAGAGGCCTCACAAGCAGCCAAACACACTGATGGCTTGGTCTAAAACTTCCAATCTTCAGAACCATGAGAAAATAAATTTTACTTCAAGCAAACTAGCCACACCCTACCCAGCTATAATTAACACTCAGAATTCATTTGAATTATTAATCCATCAAATGGATTAATCCACTAATATTATACTCTTATAATCTAATCATTCATATGCTATAGTAGCCCTAGAAAACCAGTAAGTATTTCTAACTCAAGTTTCTAGTGTTATTTGTTATCTAAAGTATAATTCCAATAGCTTTTAGTTATTAGCATTTATTTTCTACTTGTTATGTACTACGCAACATACTTGTGTACATTTTTCTAGAATCCTACCAATTACTTCATCTAGATTATATTACTTTCTCTGTATACAGAGACAAAACTGCAACTTCGAGAGCTTGAAGTTGGATGAATAATGTGCACTGACACACAAGAGAGCAAGGACTCAAAACCAGGTCTAGAGTGTTAGTCAACTTTTCATTGTTGTGACCAAAACACTTGACAAGAACAACTAGGGGAGGAGAGTTTATTTTGTTTCATGGTTTTGAGGTTCAGTCCATGGTTGACTGACTCCATTGCTCTGGTCTGAGTAAGACAAAACATCATGGTAAAAGGACATGAGGGAAGAAAGTTGCTCATCTCATGGCAGCCAGGAAGCAAGGAGAAAGTGCAAGGAGCCAGGAACAAAACATAATTGTCAAGGGCACACCTCAACTGACACACTTCCTCCAGCCACACCCTACCCACCTACAATTAACACTCAGAATTCATTCGAATTATTAATCCATCAAATGGATTAATCCACTAATAATACTATAGCTCTTATAACCTAATCATTCATCTCTGAATGTTCCTGCATTGCCACATGAACTTTGGGGTGACAGCTAATATCCAAACCATAGCATCCACTCCTGATACATGACTTCCTGAATAACTGTCACTTACTGAATGCTGCTATATGCCAGATACCATGAGACAGGAGGGAACATTTTGTTTGGTCCTAGGACTATTCCTGTTACTAAGGGAGACTGTATGATAAGTGACTGGAAAGATCTGTACCTGAATTGAATAAATGAAGATACATGTTTAGCTCTTTATATCATTCTGGATCAATAAGTTACCCTCACATTATTGCCTGAATGTGATAGCTATTTCCACAGTAATAATAGTTGAAACAAATGAACCCCCCAAACCTAATGTGTAACCTAATGTTTAATCTCAGCTATTACATGGAGTCTGAAGTCATATCAAGCATGGTTCTTATGTACAATCCTTTCCAAAAGAAAATGGAAATGAAGTGAAGAGAAGAGAAAGCTTAGAATTTTAGTAATATACACAAACCTTTAGCAGAGCATGGCTTGCTAAAATGTTTCTCTGTTATACTGATGCTTGGAAGCTAAACAGCTTTCAAAAGGGAAATACACTAACTAGACTTAATTCTCCTGAAATGCATGTGCCATTACCTATAACCCTAGGTGCCATTAAGATTTTTGCCAGGTCTTTGATAGATAATTAGATTTGCCCAAGATTTTGATTTCTGACAATAGAAACCAATCACACTTACTGGCTTAAAGCAATTCTTCATGAAACATTTCATTGAGTATGTTTTGTAGTGCCAGCATTTGAATTGTGAATTATTTTAACTTTTTTGTATGGAAGGTTTTTATCTCATCTTGATATGAAGTTTAATCTTGCCAGCTATACTATTCTTGTTTGGCATCCATTTTCTTTCAGAGCTTGGTATATATTATTCGAAGACCTCCTAACTTTTAGGATCTGGGTTGAAAAAATCAGCTGAGATCCAGATTGTTTCCTTCAGAATGTGACAAGTCATTTTTCTCTGTTTTAAAAATTCTATCCTTATTTTGTATGTCAGGCTTTTTCATAATAATTTGCCTAGGAATGGGTCTCTTGTAATTTTGCATATTTGTACTCCTGTATATGTCCTGTATTTGATTTTTCATTTCACTCTTAAGATTTGGGGAATTTTATGTTATTATTTCATTGAGAGATTGTACATTCCTTTAGTTTGTACCTGAGAGCCTTCATCTACCTGAACGGGTCTTCGATTTGGCCTTTTAATGTTATCCCATGTTTCTTAAAAATTCTGTTTGTGGTCTCTTACCAGCTTTTCTGCATGATCAACTTTATTTTCAAGATTCTGTATTTTGTCTTTGTTGCCTGAAAATCTTTCTTCCATATGGTCTAGTCTATTGGTGATGCTTTCCATTGAATTTTTAATTTGGTTTACAGATCCATTCATTTTGAGAATTTCCAATTGATTTTTCTTCAGAAGTTTGATTCCCTATTTAAGTGATCTTTCACTTCTTTTATTTTCTCTCTGATTTCACTCTTTACACCACCCTTTCTCTTTTAGACTAGTTTAACTATATACTTTCTAAATACCTTCTCTGACATTTCCCCCACCTGTGGTGCCAGTGGAGTCAGTTGTTGAATCATTCTGGTTTGTCAGGGATGGTTTGTTCCTGTGGTTTTTCATATTTTTTGTATCTGTCCATGTTTTGAATGGACTTAAAGTAGCAGAATTTCTATTCTATGAACTTTTAGGGATCTTGTATGTCTCTAGTACCTTAAGACTAGGGGGAGCCAAATAATTTCAACCAACTATGCATACAATATATAACACGAAATTAAGTGCCTAATTCCTATTATGACATTTACAATGTTATTTGACAAAATAAACAGAAATGTTGAGATCAACAATTTCACTCAGTCAAAACATAAAATAATCATGAATTATCTCTGGCATAAAACCAATCAAAAGAGATTATCTATGACTTCTATTGTATTAATTTTTGCTTTAGTAATAGCAAAATATTTAGTATTTAGGTCTGGTGTTTTATGAACCAATTAGTATTAATAGAAGTTAAGATTAGAGTTAATTAAGAGGAAAGAAGAAGAGATGAGAGGGTAGAAAAGGGTTGGTAGTTTCAAGAGGTGAACAGGGCAGATGAATGTGTTATTTATGAGGGGGAAGGAGAAAAATAGAAGTAAAAGAATTAAAGAAAGAGTGAAAGGGAGTTCAGAAGAGTTTGACTATTAACAAGAGAAGAGAGAGAAATAGAAACAAAGCAAAATACAGTTGTGAAACAGATAATACAAAACTATTCCAAAATATAATAATCAAACACTAACCCTCAAAAATCAGAGTAAGGAAAAATAACTACCTTCAAGAAATTCTAGAAATGAGAAAGCCAAAACAAATACAATATGCATCAATGTATAAAAATCCATGTATCCATCAGTACACATTAAAAAAAAAACAGAATAGTCAATAAGAGTATATGCTCACTCTCTGTACCGAACTATCTTTCCCTTTCTCAGCTTCCCTCCTCAGTGGGAGAGTATGGAGAGCTGTGGAAGGTGCTGTCCGCTCCATTCCTGGGTTGTAGATGCTGCTGGATTCTATGAGATGAAATTTTGGAAGTGAAGCTCCCAGGGCTCCACTTATGGGACAGGGGAGCCTGTCCTTCATCGCTTGAGGCAATTCTTATTTGCCAATGTGCAGAAATTATTGGTCTATATTTTTATGTTAAATGTAGGATTCTAAAACTTGGGGGGTGTTATTTCTTATTTTGTCCTTAGTTCATTAGATTTTTGCAAGTCATTTAGTCTCAGTGTATCTATTTCTTAATTCTCTAGACTGAGAAACAAAAATTTTAAATCAATAAGAGCCTCAAAGAATATTAATTCCTCTCTGCTTTACTAATAGGATTTAGAAATATTCTCTCCTCTGAAACCATACTAATTACTATTGTACCCTATTTATGTACATCTGGCTGTAATACTATTTTTAAAAATACTTAATACTTTAATACATAATACTTTAAAAATAAGAACTAGAATATAAGAAGTCACTTGAAGTCTTAAAATATGAAAAATTCAGTGAAAAATATAATTCTAGCTTCATGGTTAATAATATGAACATTAAAAAGGTCTTTCTAGGAATCTTTGATCCAAACTTCAGAATATGAATGATATTCAGTATTATATAATGCTACTTTAAAATTCTCAACTAGTATACTTTTCAATTATTCTTAACACTGTTTTGATCTATTGGGTGTGTCATTTCTCTAGTATACTGTAATCCAAAGATTGAAGAAATGACATGGTGTTTAATCATAATAGAAGATATTATGAAATTACTTTAAGAAACCTAAACAATGTAAATGACTTGCATGATAATTTTTGGCAATCAATATTATTAAGAATATGAAATTCTTTGGTTTAGTTACATAGCATCAATATCAAGGTTCATAATGCCTTAATCAGTTTCTGAATATTTTAGGATTTCATTAAAAAAACAACCAATAGAAATGAATTGCCAAGTTCCTAATTTTTTCAGCTGTTTATAAGTTATTTTTCCTTGAGGAGTTTACTACCACAATATCCTTTATCTCTAAAAGTAGACATCTCCTCCAGGTTGGATATTCTTACATACCCAGTATATGCCCTTGATATAGTTTCTCAAAAACTTTAAATTTTATTTTTGCTGTCTTGCATTATCTTTAATCGGGTGTACCATGTATTAAACTGTTTCTTTGTTCCAGATACTGTCCTACATACAGAAAATACAGAAAAAGAAGACGACACGGTTTTTGCTTACAATGTATTTTTATATTTGACTCTGGAAAGTTACCAAGTTCTTCCAGTTTTTCCCTTCACATGTCTGCTCCCTGCTGTAATTCAACTGTCTAAACCTTCCTCACCTCAACAGGGATTAATATAAAATCCCTGCATCATGGCAAAATTCATTCCTTGCCCCCCTCCTATATTTCTTTTCTCATTCTTCTTATAAAATGATTATGCACACCATTATTTGCCTAATTTTTTCTGGCCTATAGTTATCATTTGTTCACTCAAAAGCCAATGATTAGTTATTATCCATATCTTGACTCAATAACCAAGGCAGGTTTACAAATAAGTTGTGTTTACAAATACCCAGAATTAAACTTCCACTCAAGACCTCTCAGCTTCCTCCTGCCCCATCATCTACAATCCCAATGATGATTTCTCTATGGCTCTGTTCCTGTTTTTGTGTCCCTGATCTAGAAGGACTGCCATACTCTTCTGTACTTGCAAATCTTTTAACTTGAATCTCTATTCAGTTAAACTCAAGTTTCAGTATCTAACAAATCTGAGCTTTGTAGAACACTTATGCCCTGGATATCTACAAAATTTCTATTTTAAAGCATGATATATGATATTTTCATTCAGTCTGAAATAAATCTTTTTGTTTCACCTACATTATCTTGATGGCAGTATGACCTGTCTGTCCTTATTATTTTCCATATACACACAGTGGATGGGCACAATAGGTACAAAATAACTTCTTTCTCACAATTATAACTCCCTGCATGAGAGTGTATGTTCTTAGGTCTTAAACATTCTGGCTTAAATCACAAAGAATGTAGATTACTGAAGCTTAACTAGAAGTAACTTTCATGTGGTAAATTTGACAACATTTTCTTCTTTTATTCTCTACTTCATTTATCTGTTCTTTGCTTGATTAGCTCATGTTTACACACTGGTATTTGTTGTAATCTTCCATCTAATTAAAGTATGTAATATCAAAAGCCTTCTTTTTTCCACTAACATTTGGGTTTGGTTAGCATTAAACATAAATTTACAGTGTTAAAAAAATGATAGGAAGACTGATATTTATCTCCATTCATTCAACATAAAGAATGCTTCTAAACTGAATCTGTATCATTAAGGTATGCCTTGGTCCTACAATATTAAAGTAGGAAGAGAACCTAAAGTTGGGTCTTTGAAAACACGGAGAATATTTTTGCTCTAATTATATATGTGTGTATGTGAACTTGTGTACATGTGAGTTTTGTCTTAATAGACATAGGCACTCGCCAGAACATGAAACAAGAGCAAGTCCTGGAGAAACTAATACTTTACTTGCCCTAATTCTCTAACATTAATCATGGCCGTTTTAGCTCTTTAGCTTTACCACCTAACCCGAATCTTTTAAATTGCACTTCCCTTCTAGTGTTTCAATTATTCCCACTCATAGTCCTTGGTCCACCAGCAGAGAGACTGGAAAGTTTTCATGCAATAAACAGGCAGCGTGTCAGGGTGTCCGCCCTTCTTGCTCTTTGACAAGTGACACATGTCATCATTTTGACACTACTATCAGCTGCATTTCCATATGTCATGCTTCACATGACAACTTCTCAGGCAACTCTATGTCTTACTTCTTTCCTAAAAGCTTTTTGCAGTTTTGTTCTGATAACTGAACAAGGACTGAAAATAGAAGAAATGGTTTTCAAATTTCCATCATTTTTTATAATCCAGAAAATTGTTCATTGTATGTAAACTGAATATGAATACACATAGTTTTTGCTCTTTAAATAAGAAGATTCAACAAACTTTGCATGTTGCTGCTAATAATTATGATTTTTCACTTCTGCATAGTGAATTGGATACATAAATCATTCAATTGATATCATATCCCGCAAAGGGACTTGTTTTACATAGTTCATTTCAGACTCTGAGAAGACAGTGGGGGGGGGTAACTTGAATATCTCCTTTTTCAATACAAAGTGATATGAAACTATACAAACACAAGTTTGTTGTAATATCTACTAGGCTAAAGCAAAACCCAAAGACTAGTGTTGATTAAATTACTCCTATGTTGCCATAGTTGTGAATGTGCAACTGTTTTTCCAACTTTATTTATTTTTTAAGAGAGAGAAGAAAGAGAGAGAGACAGAGACAGAGAGAGAGAGAGAATGAATTTTAATATTTATTTTTTAGTTTTCGGCGGACATAACATCTTTATTTGTATGTGGTGCTGAGGATCGAACCCAGGCCGCATGCATGCCAGGTGAACATGCTACCACTTGAGCCACACCCCTAGCCCCTGTTTTTCCAACTTTAAATGACCATGTTCCCTCTGCTTTGGTAATTATAATCCAGATCACAATGAGTGCAGTGCAGGACTCAGATAACAATATCACAATGCTAACACAGAAGATTAGTACTGAATATCAAATCCTACAGCACTTCAGGACCAGTGGCCCAAAACAGAATCCAGTGAATCATTGCCATTAAGCATTTTGCTAGATATAGAAAAAATAATAATCTTCTACTTTTCAATACACATTAGAATTAACTCTAGTGATTTTAAGAGCTTTTTAACAGTAGTGAGAACATAATTACACAATCCTTATCTGATTCTTATATGTGTCCTAAAATGTCAACATTAATATTACAAACAGTATATAATATTAAAAATCAAGATACAGTATATCTTTTACAGAAAACTATTGGGTCATGTAACAAGTTCCATTTTAGTTAAGACCTACCATGCAGCAGAAAGAAAGAAATAATATGATTACACATATAAAGTGTAGCTAGTTAATTTATGAAGATAATAAAGTTGTGTACCTGTGTATATATAATACTTTGCGGTTGTAAGTTGTTCCATTTGCTTTTCCCTTCAGTTTTTTTCCTTTGCAAAGGAAGAAAATGGTTGTACCTATCTTTTGTTTTTTGTGAGGTGAATGTGTCCATAAATGCCTGTAGAGTGTTTGGAAGGGCCCCTGCCCACACAAAGCATCATGTAATTGTTAACTCTTAACTCCATAGAAAATATAGTGGTGACAATTGCATAAGTTCATGTGAAGCACCTTGTTCCTCTTCACAGCCACAGTGCTCAGTGTGAGCGCTATCTACCCAAAAAGCAGGTTGCAGGTATTATTACTCTCATTCTATAGCTGAAGAAATGATGGTTAGAAAGCTCCTGAAGGTCAGTTGGTGTCATAAATATGAAAGTCAAAGCACTCACACTTTGCCTTTTAAAATTTCAGCCAATTTGTCATTTTTAAAGCCCTGTCCTTCTACTTTTCCTTTCTATTTGTTGCTGTGAATACTAGGGCTAACAAATTATCCCAGTCAGAAAAAGTGCTGCTGCTCCCACTCTGGCTCTGCACTTACATTAAAGTGACTGCTTCATTTCTGGTTACTATGGAAATGAAATTTCTGACTTTATTGCTGGACCTAGAGATATTGTAGAAGGGTCGTCAAAGATCTTCTCCACAGAAATAGAGGACATGACATGGGCTTTAGCAATGGGGAACTGTATTTAACATAGTTTGGGTACAAGAAAGTATCTATTGCTTCCTAGAAAATAATTGCTTATTAACATTTATTAGTCCAAGAAACATGTTTTCTTTATACTTCATTTTCCTGTTGGAGAAATACATGCAAAAATATTCTACTGACTTCTATTTCACCTTCCTCCCCCAAAATAACTAAACAAAACCTTTGACATATTCTATGGCCCATTCCTTGATCTGGATTCCCAGGGAACACTAGAAGACGCGTGATGTATCCTATGTGCACAGGAGTCCCTAAAATATGAGTCTGTTGATTTGGTCTCAATGGAGGAATATTGTAATGTCATCCTTGAGCTGGAAAAGGAAACCACCTACAAATAAACAAAATGTATTTTAGGTGAGCTTCTGTAAAAGATAGATGAATTAGGGAGAGCACACAGGAAGACCTAATCTATTCCTGCTGTAAAAATCCAGGTTGGCTGGGGGGTGGGGGGACGGGGAGGGGAGCTACTAAAAACATGTACTGGTTGCACTTTCAGTTCTCAGAGGACTAATGCTGGCATTCACTTTGTCTATTTCAAAGTGCCTACAGAGCATCTGGCTTCTGAATCCCTGCCACTCCACAGCTGAAATCTCCAGGGATTTTAATTTCTGAATTTATTTTTAGGGAATCAGAAGTACATTATGTCTGACACAATCATTTTCTCTAGGCATAGCTAATGCTAGTGAAGTTGGAAAATTCAATTTGGGATTCAGGAGTTTGGTCACAGGGCACCGACATTTAATGTCATGTGTTCCAAACAGTGATTATGCAGAGAGCATTATTACACAGTGCTCAGAGGGTATTTCTTTCTGGCTAAGAAATGTGGGTTTGGGGTAGGAGGGAAGGATAAACTTTCAGGGACCAGTACACACAGTGACTATACTCTCATCTTTGACATCTCTGATTTTATTAGTAGCAATGAAGATAGTGATAGGAGCCTTTTTCTTTGAAGAAACCAAAAGCTACACTAACCCTCTGTTCACACTCTACAATGTAGAATGCTATTTTTTTTTATGCTTGCTTACTATGTGAGAAAAAGTCTTGGTGTGGAATCTTTAAATCTAGGTAAGCACAGATGGACTCAGTTATTATTTGGAAGAATAAGAAGAGAATAAGTTTTTTGGAAATCTTTGAAAAAGATGAGGTTTGAATTCTTCCTGCCACTCATGCTTTTGTTAGTCTCTTGCTGTTTCCAAGGGCTCCTGTGTTGAAAATCGACTTTCTTGTTTTGGATGCTGCATCTATGATCTGGATGGTTGTGGCTCCCTGATACCTTTCCTGTGTTCATTTTAGGGTCTGAACCCTGACTAATATGACTTAGTGAGCAATGTCCTTTTCCTTCTAATGGGACATTTTTATTATTCCAGTGTAACTCTTTGGCCTGATGGAGTAGGATATTTGTTCTTTCTGTCCTGATAGACTCTATTAGACCCAAGTAAACCTCTTACCCAGTGTTCCTGTCTCCTCCAGATCACCAAGTGAAATCAGAGTAGCAGGAAAGCATGATCTGTGAACAGTCCACCTGAGTTCAGTCTCAGGACTCTCCTTGCTAGTGTTGGACAGCTTGTTTAGGCTACCTGTGCCTCAGTTTCCTCATCTGTAAAGCTAGAATCATAGTACACACTCCATAGGATTTTAATAAGAATGCAGGAAATTAACCCATGCAAAGAATCATTCCAAATAATATGTGTCCCATAGAAAAAAATATTTAATATAAGTTACTAATTTTTTCCAGAATTTAGTAGTCTAAAAAAGTCAAGAAATAGGAAAATATTTTATGAAACAATCCCCTTGGTGTCAATGGCTCTTGTCCCTTCCTAAATATTCAGCCCGAACTTGTTTTATTATTTCTTTTCCCACAAGCCTCTCCCAGCACTAGGTAGTAGTTAAGGTCAGTGCCACTCTGCTGGAAGAGAAAAATATATTGGGACATTTTTCTCTTCAACCCCTCCTTTCACCACAGCAGGCAATACAAAGACTATCCAGTGCTAGAAGTCCACCTATTGACAAAAGACATCAGTGAAACCTTTGCTGTCCACAACAGGGCTCAGATGAACATTTTAGCACTGATTGCAATCCCACAGATATCCTTTCTAGGCTCCCTCTCACTTTAAAGAAACAAGGATGCCTGTCATCCCTGATATCTCCTCTAGTGTTGCTTTTTCCTCAGTCTTCTTAGTTTTAACTCTTTCTCTTTTTGCCCCTCTCTAGAGGAAAAGTTTGTACCTTTTGACCCAGATTCTTATAAATTTGAGACCCAGTGAATGAATCAGGGAGGAAAGAACTGAGGGAGGGAGCAGGTGGTCTCGGGTCTGTATAGGTGCGGGTTCTAAGAACCCGCACCTATACAGACCCGAGACCACCTGAGAACCTCCTGGTTCTCATACCTATACTGTGTAGATCTTGCAAGTAGCTTCTCATGACTCTGGCTCTGAGTCTGGCTTTAATTCTTCATATCCACTAACAAAAGTCACAATGTGTCAGCTCCCTCTCTTGCTCACAAATGAAGTATTCTGGACCTACTACTGCCTTTGTAGACTAGCTCAACTGGCGTAGGGACTTTGCTGAGGAGTAGAGGCCAGGTTGGCTTGCTCAGGTTTCCTAGAAAGCAGTAGTTCTGCAAGGGAAGCAGACTTTTCGTTTGCCAATTACAGCCCAATCCCCACATATTTTGATCAGAAAGGAATGTTAGAACAGCCCTTGGAACTTTCCCTGTAGCAAAAACCACAATGGACTTCTGTATCTTGCTGATGGGGTTGGAGTGAGGTGGGAGGAGGTGTGAGTTTGGCAATTCACCTTTGAAGGCTGCTCACTTCCATTCCATGTAGGTACTTTGTTAGGATGAGTTGGCTGTCATGATTAAAGACATTCACTGTATTGTCTGTACCTGTAGTTGAACCTGTGTGTGGCAGGACATTGAATGTAAAATCCAGCCCCTCTCACACACACCAAGTGCCTGGGGGCTGAGAGGCACTGGCCTCTGCCTGATGAACTGTTTACATACGTTCCCTTGAGGGTAAAATTATTTAGTGATCTCTCTGTCAGTACTTGGCCACCCTGGATTTTCCTGCTGCTTCTGTTTTGTTTTTTTTTTTTTTTCCCAAAGTTCTTTATTGCAACCATCATCTATTTTCTTGTTTGGGTTTATTCCAAGTTTGCTAGACCTGGAAGCTTCTAAGTACTTTTTTATTGCTCTGTGAATAGTCTTGTTTTTCATCTTCATTTGGAAATAACTCATGTGGACCACTGGAGTGTTTGTACTGAGGCCTCCCTCAGGCTCTCCACCATCCCAGGAAAGCAGCCAGCCAGGGAATAGAATGCCCGGCAGCAAACTGGGATCAAGAGTTTTCTGAAGTGAGTACGAAACCCTGACTTTGCCTGGCTCTTTCCTGGTCCCCATATATATGTGATTATTAGCTCTGGGAGAATGTGGGAGAAAAGGAAATATTTTGTTTACACACTGCACACTCCACTGTCTATTTTCTGGGATTCTAGTGCTTCAATATTGTTCTTAAGTAGATCTAGGTTTTAGAGAGTCTTTATCTATTTTAAACAAAGTATGCTTCCAGGCATCATCTCAACACTAATGTCAGCTCTGCTTTCTATCAAATGAAATGAGCCCTCCTTATGACTCCATGTGACACGTTGTCACAAACATCCAATCGTGATTACAATCTGCCACCATCAAGTTTCCTTTGCCAGGCTCAAAGGTTTCTCTAATAACATGATTCTGGATGTATTAACTTTGCAATGATATTTTTGATAGAATTCAGATTGTTCATGTACTTGTTAATCTTAAAAGGGGACCACAGATAATCAATATGGCCTCAGATGTGCCATGTTTTTGGGTGGCTCCCTACTCTGTTCCTTTGTAGATGTGTTCAAGTCATGGGTCAGCATCAACGGTGTGTTTCACTAGAGAATGTGGACATGATTTTAGGATGCTTCAAGGGTTTAGCATTAAAGGACATCCAATCACATGGAGAGCATGTTCCTTCCAATTCATTTTCAATTCTTCTGATTACATCAAAGAGAAAGTATCAGTTTAGTGCTACCTTTCTCTCACTGGCAAACATTTTTTCAGCCAAGATCCAGTGGGTCTTGGGCTCAGGGTCTTAGATACGTAGAGATGGCAGGATTGAGGATCATCTCTTTCTTTAAATTGCATTTATTTATTTATAGTAGGGATCTAAGTTTTCTCTTACAATATTTAGGATATTGAAAAGTCAGTAACTTTTGAAAAAAAAATCAATATTTGGAAGGGCCTCAACTGGAATTAGTATGGTACTAGAATACTTCCAATTTAGGTTTCTATTAGAGAATTTCAGGAATGTTTTTATTTTATTATTCTTATTAAGCAACAGAAGTGAAATAATTGTTCATGTTACACGGGAGGATTAATTAACTGACACGAGAAGATCAGGAAGAGAGGGTTAAGTGGCATAATGAAGGATGAGCTGGAGTTATCAAGCTAGATATGTGCAGAGGAAAAATGGTATCAAAGTCAACTTGGGGACAGAGAGGATGCAGGGAGGAAAGAGACTGGAAGTTAGATCCAGTCTCTTTAGAGCCAACAAACATTTTTTTTCTGTATCCTTATATCTGTATACATATCCTCTCTTAATTAAAATGACAAAAATTATTTTAAACACAAAAAACACTAAACACAAAATTAAAGTCACTCATAACTCCACCATTCCACAATAGCTAATGTTACCATATTGATATTTCTTTTAGAGTTCTTAATAAAGACAGGGATAACCAAAATAAACATTTCTCCTTATAAAATTATTTCGGATTCTCTTCTGATGATGAATTTAAAATTTGTTCCTAGACATTTTTTTTCCCCTAAAGTAAGTCTGAATTTAAGGGACACTTGGCAGAAATTTATACTTGTAGAATAACACTTATGTCTCTCTATAAAAGGAGAATGTTATTAATATATTTAATCTTATAAGTAATATGTTCTTTAAGTACCATTTTCTTCATTTTGGTATTCTCACAGAATGATTGTGGAATGAATGTTTAATAGTATTGCTTCCAAGAATGTTTACATGATATTTCATAACAGGGAGCTATAATTCAATTTTTGATTCCTTTTGATCAATTCAAGTATTTCAGGATGTCAAGCATGAAATAAATTTGTGAAACTATACAGACTTTGCATGAGAAGTCTAAGGAGTCAATAGAAACTAAACTCTTCTAGAAAGTTGTATTTTTAATACAAAAATTGAGATTTTTGTGTTAAATGGTGGATTCTTTAAAAAGTTAACTAGAAATTATTTTAAATAAGTGACTTAGTCAAGGGCATTTAACAATTCCAATTAAATGGGTTTGCAATATTTTTTATTTTAATCTCTAAAATTATCAGATTCAAATAATACCTTAGCATTCTTAGTGTTGCTTTTCTCATTGGAATTGCTATTTATTATCATTTTGTTGCAAAGATGTCTATCAACTGTCTTACCAATCTTTAGGGATCATCAGGAACTGATCATTCAAGAAATAACTATCTTTTTGATGCAATAAATTGTGGTGGTTTTGTGTAACTTTTTTATTATTTCCTTGAAGCTCAGTGATTTCTTGTTTTTGTGGGACACAAAATGTGCTTTAAAAACTTAACACCTAATTATATAAAAAGCAGAACAATCTAACATTTGGCATATCTAATGGTAGAGTTCTATCCAGCTAAATTAGGAACTTGTGATATGAGTGTTAGTGATTTATCTTGAGCTAAATTTTATTATGAAAGATACTTATTCTTTATTTTATTCACATTAAGTGTTCTCAGAGATCCTGAGACCACAGAGGGAGAACCAAATGCTTGAACTTCTATCATGAAGATTAAATCCTTGATAACAAGCCTAACATGACTGTGGGTGTATAATAGAAATGCACCCCTGGGTATTGAACAAATTTTAACTAGGAATTTTTAAATAAGAATATTTCCTAAGATTATCCTAAAGGGAAGTCTAAACTGAATTCTGGACTAAGGTAGGCAAATTTTGATGAAAAACACAAATAAGGTTAAGATGAGAACAAGGCCCTTGTGAAGAGGCAGGTCTGGCTTCTATATGGATTTGTATAGAAAGAATTGTTCAGAAGTAGGAAGGAGCAAAATCCTCTCAGATGCTTTTCCACAATTTCAGGTGCTTAAAATCTATAAAATATTAGGGGTATAGTAGATTATGGCAGAACATGGATTAAAACCTAACTTAAATTTGAAATTCAAGGAAGTCACCTCAGGTTGATTAGAGACAAACAGGGATATATTCTGATTTCTCTGGGGTGGAGGAAGGTGGGGAGAGCTTAAAGAGGCAGTTAAACTCCCTTCTGCTTGGTTAAGCAATGAAAGTAACATAGGCTCTCTCATCTAAACATAAGCAAAAGGATGATAGGAGAAAGAGAAGGTTCACCTGCAGGTGTGTTTAAGAACATCTAAGTGCAAGTAAAACACTCTTAACTAACAAAGATACAGCCTAGATATCACTAGAGCAAGAAATGTCATTTGAAATTCAATTTGAAAGGCACAATTATATTTTTAAATTCTTAAAAATATTTTATCTAGTTGACAGTATTTTTGTCAAGATTCATGTTTTTCCTGTGGTTGATGTTTGTAAAGTACCTTGTGCTTTTTGGTAGGAAGAATTACAAATTAAAACTAAATCAATGTCTGAACAAATGATTTTGAAAAGTACAAACTTCAATTTTGAGTTTGCTCTTTAAAAAATACTCCTGACTTTGAGATTCAAGATATGCAAATATGCGCTATTTGTCTAAAATTCCTTGCCAGCGCAAACAAAACTCGTTTTTTGTTTGTTTGTTTGTTTTTGTTTTTGTTTTTGTTTTTTCTGAGCCAGGCAGTATACTCTGCTGACTCAAAAACATAAATGAGTATCAGAAGGTCCAGAGGAATGTAGAGGGTCTTTTAAAATACAGGGATTTCCATGGCGCTTGGTTTGTGGCTCAATGGTAGAACGCTTGCCTAACACGTGAGACAATGTGTTCAATCCCCAGCACCACATAAAAATAAATAAATAAAATAAATTTTAAAAATAAAAATAAAACCATAAAATAAAACACAGGGATTTGCAGACCCCACCCAGACACCCCAAATATGAATTTCTAGGAGATTCTGGAAACTGTTTGAATCACAAAAGTTTAGTAAAGGTGCATGTTTGAAAGCCAATACCTAATTTTGACCACCCAAATTATCCACATTTCATATGCATGAGGAAGCATTAGGATTTACTAAAGAGAGAACTTTCATCTCTCTCTCTGAGAGATAAATTGAATATAGAGTTAGGGTATCAATTTCATCCGTAGAATTATCCCTGGAGACAAAACAATTATTTGCATTTTTAAAACTCCAATTATTATATTAGTAACCTTTTATACTAAGATTCATGTTTTATTTGATTTTGCACCATTAGCATTTATCACAAGATTTAGATGAATCCAGACAAATCTAGTATCATTTGGTCATTCATAAAATAAGCATATAGTATTAAAATAAGCATATAAGAATGTTTCTCAGGTACAGCTTAGCTTTTACTAGGAGAGACAAACAATTAACTCAGTATATTAAGTAAATGATAAGTAATATTATGAAGGAAATAGCCGAGTCATGTGATAAAAGGTAATGAAAGTTGTGACAAGCAAATATTTATTTAAATTGGCAGTCAGGGAAGACCTTCTTGAGGAGGTGAGTTATCGTCAAGAAGATAACAAGTGAATATTAAAGAGGAGAGTCAGTGGTCTGGGAAGACACATAGTAAATGTTGTGGCATAATAAGGAATGAGCTGGGTGTCTGAGTAAGAGAAAGGCAGGTATCTGGAGTATTCTGAGTTGGAAGTAGGTGGTAGTAGACAAAATTTCTAGAGGTAATCAGTGGAAGTTATAATAACTTAGGAAGCTGCCCTGGGGTTGTTGACCATGAAAGCGAAGAAGAGCACTGGCTTTGGTTTCTGTAAGACCCCAGTTCCAGTCTTGGCTTCATCTGTTACTAGGGAAGCATCTTTTGATGTTACCTCATCTAGCGAAATCTTTTTGGCTTCACTGTTAAAATGGGAATAACAACAGAATAATAATACTTCATAGCATTGTAAGGAGAATGAAATGAGAAAATGTATAGCTTTCAGTCTGGTACTTAATAAGTACTTTATAATGCCAAATGTCTTCTTTGATTTAAGGAGAGCAACTAAGAACTGAGCAGGGAGGAAGAGTATGAGGAAAAGATTAACATAAAACAGAGGTGAGTGGTGGGAGGGAAAGGGAGAGAGAAGGGAAATTGCATGGAAATGGAAGGAAACCCTCAGCGTTATATGAAATCACATATAAGAGGTTGTGAGGGGAAAGGGGGGGAAAAACGAGAGAGAGAACTGAACAACAACAGATTAGGTAGAGAGGGAAGATGGGAGGGGAAGAGAGGGGAGGTGGGATAGTAGGGGATAGGAAAGGCAGCAGAATACAACAGTCACTAATATGGCATTATGTAAAAATGTGAATGTGTAACCGATGTGATTCTGCAATTTGTATTTGGGGTAAAAATGGGAGTTCATAACTCACTTGAATCAAATGTATAAAAGATGATATATCATGAGCTTTGTAATGTTTTGAACAACCAATTAAAAAAGAATATTAGAAAAGTAAAAAAAAAATAAGTACTTTATAAATAGGAGCTCTCACTATGGTGGCCATGATATATACAGGCATGTTCTCATATTTTATGAATATGTATCCACACGTGTGTGTGTATGTGTGTGTGTGTGTGTGTGTGTGTGTGTGTGTGTGTGTGTATATATATATATATATATATATATATATATATATATATATATATATACATTTCTCATTCTAAAATATTATTAACAAGGATGGTGATATAGATTAATATGGATGGAACCACAAACTACTAATCAATAATTTATACTATAAACTATTGACTGGTGAATCCTGACCTTTGATTTGCATCCACAATTACTGCTTTTGTAGTTTATTGCTAAACAAAGCAAAACCAAATGTAGAGACCGCCACCCTAGTGTACTGTCTAGTACAGACCTATTTTCTTATTTATCTGGGAAGACTATAACTTCAAGTCCTTGACTATTCTGATGGTTTTTGTGGCATCTCTCTGCTCTGGTTTTGGAATTTTAGAGCCTTTCTCGAACCAGTTGTGTCCAGCTTTGTCCTGATTCACACTGAATGATCAACCTCTATGAATTCAAATCCATTTCATTTCAGGTCCATTTAAGGAAGAATAACAAGAATAAAACAGTAATGGACCATTAAGCCAAATTGGCAGCCATGTACTACATGGGCTATTAAAAAAACAAAAAAAAAATCTTAGTAAAATTTTTCACTGGTTAATCAATAATAAAGCTATTTCTTTACCTATTCCTTATGTATTCAATGTTAGGATTAAATAATCTTATGTATATAAAGTACTTTGTACAGTACTTGGCATGTAGTATTAAATAGATTATAGCTATTATTATTATATTAATGATAATGTAAAATGCTTTTCCAAATTACAGTCCTTCTAGAATGTACAGACTTATCAGTACTCCTAGGTCTCCTTAACTGGAATCTTCAGGAGATCCCAGAGAATACATGTTTTTCAACAGCTCCTCAGTTATTTTGAAGCTCTGCTAATTATAGCCTTGCTAACCTATGCCTTTGCTGAATGTGAAAAAAAGAAAACGTGTTTTGTTGTACTCTTTGGGTTTTTTTGGATGCACATGTGAAACTTTAATCAACCTAATATATAACTTTCATATAACTATGGTGTATATTCTCATCATCCATTGGTCTATAGATTCATTTTCAACTTGCACTGGGGGGTGTGTTTCTTTTCTAAGCAATACCTTAGAAAATTTAATAATGTTTTGCTTTCTGAAGAATTCTTGACTCCAAAGTTTATTTTAAGAAAAATTAAATTTTTATGTGCCATTTCATGTCACCAAAAATAGCAATAACCCTTATTCTTTTAGTTGAGAATGCTTTGGACAATTTTGATATGATTAATGATCATCTTAGTTCTCCTAAACACAGTCAGTGCCACAAGCCATTTATTGTTTCATAAAACTTCATTTTGGCACACACCATTGCTCCTCTGCCAGGCCAGCTCTGAGAAACACTGGTAGGCAACAAACTGGAACCTGCCCTTGTGGAGTTCACAAACTAATGGGGTGCAGACAGCAATTACAAAGAGGTGACTACAAATTATGGAAAGTGCTTTGAAGAAAGACTTATAGGAGTCATGAGTCACACAGCAGGGGGCAGGGTCTAGCCAGGTGGACAGCAGGAAAGGACCTATGCCAGTGAACTCCAGAATGAGATATAAGCAGAAGAGATCCCTAGAGGGAGAGGAAGGAAATTCATCCAGCTGGGACCAGAGGACTTAAAAGGCTGAAGACCAAGAGGCGATGATTTGAATAGAGGATGGCCAGGAGAGAGGTCTGAGATGAGCTCATCCTAAGCACAATGGAAGCAGGGAATGGTTGAAACAGAGAGTTACAGGATCAGATTCCCAGTGTACTTCAGTGGACAATGAGATGAAGAGGAGGAGCAAAGCAGGAACAGATCAAGTGGGTTTATGCAAAGCATCAGATTAAAGAAGGATGCCTTCATTACTTCCAAATCCACCCATCATTAAACTGGTATATGGTATTTCCCATGCCAAAATGGAATAATTGAGATACAGGAAAGTTTAATTGAAAGAACTGTAATTATTTATATGGTATTATTTAAGCCAATAACTTCTGTTGATCACTTTTAAAGATATTCTCTGTTTTGAGCTTTAATTTATACTTGTGTACTCTTCTTTGAAGGCTTTAACATTTTATTTTTCTTATTTAAGAAAGCAATAGACTTCTAGAAATCCATTCACAATGTTCAGGAGGGTAGATAATGCTGCTTTGGCTATCTTTCACAGGGAGAAAGTTTTAGCTTATCCTAATCAGATAAAGTTTCTATTTGTATTTTCAAAGGCAATTTCAAAAGTATTCAATGAAATAGTCACTGAATCTCAGTGATCCAAAAAAGTTTTGATTTCAGCATTTGACAAAAGAGCAAAGAAATCTTAAAATCTCGACTTAGCTGGAAGATATTTACATGTCAGGCTTCCCTTATTCAACTGTTCAAGAATGTTATTTTACTACAAATTTGATTACATTTGATCTTGTTTTGACTGTCTACCAAGAATATATGTTTCCCTGCTAATGTCAGTAAAAACAAATAAATTAGAGGGGCATAACTTACTAGAATTTGCTAACAAACGCTATAGTAAATCACACTAGCACTATTACTGATTTAAAGAAAAGTGTTCTAATGGCTGCATTTCAATTTTGTGTGTGTGTGCCTTCAAAGAAGGAGGGATTTAAATGCCAGACCATCATCCCTATAGAAAAGTTTTAAGTTGGCAATAACATTACCTCATGCAGGAAGGAAAACTAGAGATGAACTTCAAACTCTTCTCCGACTACCTCAAATCTTGCTAAAGATTTAGCATTTCCACTCACTCCTATCAACATTACCTTTGCCTTTTGTCTCTGTAATTTGTGCTTTTCTCTGACATACTACCTGTCTCCCTGAAATGGACTGCTGCTCTTTTAGGCCTTCAAATAATTGAACTAACCTCTGGCACAAGAGCTATTCTGTTCATTCATTCTGTTTTGTCTCATGGTTTGTGCAATTCCTTGCAGTCTATATTCTTTTTTCCTGTATATTTGGTCCACCTGTGGAAAGGATGGGAACTATGTTGACACATAATGTGCTCAGGTCACCATCTGTCTTTGTTATTATGGATTTATTAAAATGTTCACAAGGCATAACCCATGACATCGAAATAATTGTGATAATGCCAACTGGCCGGCAGGTGTTCGTCTATGAGATGGACTTTTGTGAAGGGACCAAGTGGTTTCTGACTGTGATCTAGCTTTGTTTATTTGCAGGTGTAGCTTTTAATTGAGATTATCAATATTTTGAAGTCATGAATAATCAAATCCATACAGTCTTTCACATATCCTTTCATTTATATACTCATTCATGGATTTATTCAACAAATATTTATTCAGTATCTTTTATGCATGCAGCACCATGCTAGAGTAATTCAATGCAAGCATGTAACAGAAGGTCACTGGCACCTAGAATTGCCTTAGTAGGCTGAACTTGGGTCAGGGCAGACAATCTCAGTGATAAATGAGGGAAGTACTTGGGAGGAAAGAAAGGAAAACCTATAAGGCTATGTAACAATAAATAAATTAAAAACAGAAAAGAAAAGAAAAAATTAGGTAGATTGATGGGGAGTAGGTAAAGTAAGATTTTTTCCTCCCCAGGAAATGACAATGACGAGATCTAAGGAAAGTGGAAGCAGGAACAGAGAGGTGTTAAATATTTTCTGTCTAGATAGACTGTATGGCATGCATAGAGGTCAAATGGCAAAGCATGTAGCTCTTTCAAGAAAAGAAAGGGTTCCAATGCAATGTGGCTGAAATAAGCAGTGAGAGGGAAATGATACGAGGTAATTTCTAGAGTTGGGTAACTGTATGGTCAAGTCACAAAGCACAGTGCATCTTGTTGAAGTGCATCTTGTTGAATGATCTTCATTCAACTAAAAAGCACTTAAAAATCACTAATGGAAGGACAGGTAAAGAAGCATCAAATTGACTTAAGATCATCTTGGCTGCAGTGTGCAGATTGAAGCAACCTGAACAACCCATTTAGAACAAGAAATGGAATGTTGCCTCTGTTCATGTCGGAAATCTCTCAAAAATCAGGCTATGATGCTAGTAAGCCAATCAACCATGTAAGTTCTGCATTTAGGTTTTTCTATTTGGAAAACATTAACTGCTAAATTTTCCACAAGAGACAGCTCTTCTGTTTCTAGAAATTGGGATGTTCAGGAAGTGAAAAAGAGTCAAATTTTGATCATTATTATAATAAATATTTACACACAACATAGCATCTCACAAATTTTATGTGACATTAGAATCAAGTGGTTTCCTTTATTAAAATTTTACTTTAAATTCTTGGTACATTTAAGCTTAATCAATGGACATATTTGCTGGTGAGTATTTCAATACATTAATACCTTTAAGGACCAAAAGGCAAAACCATAACTTTTTATATGTCGTGTATTAATGGAGATCCTCTGACTTTTGAAACCTTACCTACTGTGATCAAAGCCCTCGACACTCTTTAAGCATCCAGTTCACACTACTCAGCTTTTTAAAAAACCTCTAGTGAATCTACTAAGGCATGCAGTTCTGGAATCCAAAAAGGTGATTCTGATTCAATCTGCATTTCCATTTTCAAAACTATTTAAAAAGTTTAAAGGAGCAAAGATACTTTAGAATACAAATGAATACATTTTAATAATAATAGATGTTTTAGAAAATCAGATCCTTGGCCAACCTGCCCTGACCCAAGTTCAGGAGGTTGGATTTTCACTCTTCCAGCTGACAACATAATTAACACCTACAACTGCCACGGATACATACTCCCTGCAGTGTTTTAATCTTTATTATTATATTCACAGCCTTTTAAAAATATAACACAATGTTAAATAATAAACTCATGTACTATTCAACTGCCAGACAGAATGCTTGTTCACTTTTGCAAAGCAGAGCTGAAAATTCGCAGCAAAATACATATTGAAAGAATAATAATCTCCAAAAAGGAAGCTTTTACAGATGCTCTAAAAATGAGGCGCCACATTAGCAAAGGAGGCAATTACAGTCACATCAAAGACAGATAACAAACTCATTGTTTTACCAAGAATGGAATGCTTGTCCTATATTTTGGCTTGATTGTTAGAACAGACTTGGAACAAGCATCTGGGGAAAAATCTTTGTTGGGTTGAATCTCAAAAAAATTTTTTGAAATGTAATTATGAGAAAATGTTGAAGTCTCATCAAATATAAAATGGTTGGTGGTAACTTTGCAGCTATCTTTACAGGTGATAGGCAGAATACTAAAATAGCCCTAATATTACCATCCCTGGATTACACATTTTGTAAAAGCCCTGCCTCTGAACATGGGTAGGACCATGAATATGATAGGATTCATCCAAATATAGGTTGCATGATATGGAGAAGGAGGGAGTCACTCAGTGATTATGTTATATTGTGCAAGATTCTGACTTGGCCGGCTGAAGACAGATTCTCCTCTAGCCTCAAGAAAACTGCTACACTGTGGAGGACACTTTCTAGGGGACAGGGGACCATGTCCTAGAGTTGAGAATGCATCCTGACAGCCAGCAAGCAGTCAAGAACCTCCTCCTACAAGTACCAAGAACAAAATTCTGTTGAAGATGGGTAAGCACAGAAGATCCCGAAATCTCAGATAAGATGGAAGTCCCAACCAACACTTTGCCCTCATCCTGATGAGACCTGAGCAGAAAAATCTGCTAACTGGTGACTAAACTCTTGATGCATGGAAATCATGAAATAATAAATTTATGTTGTGTAATTTACTTTGGTATTCTATGTTTGTTTGAATTTGTTATGCAGCAATAGAAACTAATATATTCAGAGGTAAGCTTCATGTTATCTAAAGTTCTGTAATATTTATATTAAAAACCAACCAAATAAGGTGGAGTGGAGAGAGAAAAACCCTTATCCTGAGCTAATGAAAATAGAGAAAAATGAATGGTACCTAGTACCATTTTTGCCACCAAGAGACATGTGATTTTGGGCGGTCAGGCAATCTCCAGGAGTCTAATTTTCTTCACTGGTAAAGAGGAGGTATAACTCTCCTCCAGGGTCTGTGTTTTAACCTGCTCTCTGGATGATTCTCATGCTTGCTGAAGTGAGCAAAGCTCTATTTTGTAAGATGAATTTCCGTTTCATACTCAATTATATGTGTGGATCCATGGATCGTAGGATCTGGGTTTGTACAATATGGGAAGAGGAGTCAAAGAAAAAGAATGCAATTAGTTATGGGATCTTGGGAAGAGACCTGCAGGTCCCGGAAGCCAGTTTCAGAGAAAGTTCCTTCTGCCTCATTTTGTTTTGGTTCCTTATTCACACTTTATTCCCAAACTCTGAAAACATCCCCTCCTCCTTCTCCACTCTCCTCTTTTCTATAGATACTTTCTATCAGTACTGAAACAGTCACCTCTTTCTCTCTTAAATAAAACTAGAATAAGCCAAAAAAGAAAAGCAAAAACCTGCAGCAAGCCAAAACATGGAACTAGAAAAGTGAAATCTTTTCTCTAAATATACATTTCCTTCCACATTCACATTTATTTATTTCTACATCTTCTCTGCTAACTTCTTCCAGTAAATGCCCAAGCATACTATTTGCTTTTCTCATCTCTGATTTACTTCTCAATCCATTGTTAAATGGCTAAAAATGTTCCTACCACTAAAACAAACAACCTCCCTCCTACTAAATCTGTCCTTATCTTGCAGAATCTTCCAGCAACATGACACTTCTGCTCCCCGCATGCACTTCTTTTTTTTAAAAAAAGAAATGTTTTTAAAATGCACAGAAAGTTTCAAGGTATATAATGATTACTTTTGTGCTCTCCAGATAGATTTGTCAACAGTCCTTCACATTTTACCATTTGCTCTCTGTGTGTAGGTGTGTATTTTGCTAAATAATTGTGTAGGTAAGCTGTGGACATCATGTCAAACAGACAACTTCAAATACTTCAGCTTGCACTTTCTAAAATTAATGGCATCTCCCTACAATCCCAATGCCATTACCACAACTAAAAAAATCGATAATAATTTGTCAATATGATCTTCCACAGAGTACTAATTCATATTTCCTAACTATCCCTAAAAATGTCCCTCTTTTATTTATTGCATATGCTCATTTTCAGGTATCAAGCAGTACATTTGGTTATGCTCCTCAAATATTTCCATCTTTTTTTCTTTTGTTTCCAGTGTGTATCACATATATGGTTTTTTAACTCACTTAAAGAGTTGCCCCATTGGTCATCATATTGATAAATTTCCATTGGTTTTTCAAATTCTTTTTATCTTGAACAGTCATTCCATTTGTTTTGTTACCCCTTGGTGTCATTAACATTTTGAAGGATGTAGTTCCATTGTCTTTAGAATGGCCCACAAACTAGATTTATGCTGTTGTTTATTGTGTTTTCACACATCATTTAAAAATACCTGTATTTGCTGTACTTCTGAGGTGAAGGCTGTAGGCTTATTGAGTAATAGTCTAAATATCTTTTAGTGAATATTTCTTCAGAGGTGGTGCTGATTTTTTTTTCCATTTCATCTCAGCAGGAAGCCACTACACTGATATGTATTGTCCCACTATGGATATAGACAATGTTAATTTTGATCATTTGGTGACAGTGATACCTGTCAGGTTTTTCTACCCAAAGATAGACACACACACACACACACACACACACACACACACACACACTTTATACATACATATATAATATATAATTTTAAATATACATGTGCATACATGTATATATACATATGTAATAAAAGGGAAATTGTATACATACAGTAAGCAACTTGTGAGTTAATACTCCTGCCTATATTTATCCGCTTTTGGATCTCTGCCTGAATTCATATTCCACTAGGGTTGCAGAATGGTTCCCCTTTTCTTTTCCAGAAAAGTTGTCTCACTTCAGCATCAGTGATATCACCCTGTTCATCTTTGTTTCACTTTCCCTTCATTCTGGTCCCTTTGTGAGCTCTTTTGCTTTTGACCCTCCGTAAATTCTGGTCTTCCTCGGGGTTCCTCCTGTGAGCTTGTCCATTTGCACACAATGATGCTTGACATGCATTAATATTTTGAGAGAGGGAAACTTTGCATTGTTCATTTTAATAGAGGAAATGAGAAAAATGGTTATTATGAAGCCTCTTTAAAATTTTTATCAGCATCCAGAGAAATTGGTCTCCAAAAATTACCAACAAAGTGTCAATACTTTCGAATAGTATACTTCTAAATATTCAACTACATATTTTTTCAAAGGACTACACTGACTACCATGAAGACATCCCAGCAGTAATTTACCTGTGTACTAATAAAGACAGAGAAGGCAATATCTCACCCAAGGCAGGAAGGCTCTGCCCTGTTTTTTGGCCACCCTCAGCACCCAGTGCCAGCCCAGCTGAAGCATCCCTGAAGGAGACAATTTGTGTTTCCATATCTATGTGCTCAAAAGTAAATGGATAATGTATCAAAGAATCACACAAAAGTTTACTAAACTTATAATTGAATTTCAAAACTTATAGCCAAACTAGCTGCCACACTACCAATGAAACAGCTTAGATATCTACAATTATTTAATTCAATAAAATACTTTTCAGGGAAGGGTAATTGTTCCTTTCTTTCTCCTTCTTTCTTTCCTTCTTTCCTTCCTTCCTTTTTTTGTCTTTAAAATTTTAAATTACTGCTTTTACTGCCCAGAAGCTACTCCGTAAATACTTATCAATATCTCTACTCTTTTCCCCAAAATTATACATATCCATTTCAATTAGTGTTAATTCAGAATTCAATTTCCCTTAATTCAGGGAGCAGTAACTAAATTAGGACTATATTTTATACATAATTGAGATAATCACAGAGTTTAAGCTGACAGGTCATCTTACCTACCTCCAAAATTATCAAAAAAATAATTACTATTTCAACGGTGGTTTGAAGATATGCATTCCAATATGTATTTAAAATCAAATAGATTAGAACCTATCTAATAGGGCTTACAATTAAATGTATTCTAATGCTTAAATATTGTTATCCAAAATATTTGATTATCTACAACATACTGCTTCTTAAACTTGTTAACAAATGGGGGTTTAATGTTCAATGTTATAAATGCATGCAATTATAGCTAACTATTTCATAGCTCACTTAATTCAATAACCCTTGTCTAGAAAGAATAATCACAAATGTAAAATAATACTATTGAGATTTTAAAAATTGTACCACTTGGAATATTCTGATTCATCAGCAGATTAGATAGGATAAGGGCTTTGTAAGGAATGTTTTGAACAATTTGATCTTTAATTAAAATAGAAGTTCATGAAAGAAAATGAATATTACTTAAAATGAAAATAAGAAAGAATGTATTCATTCCATTAGGCAGTGTTCTTAGTAGTCTAACATTTATAGTGTGTTGTGATCGTGAAACAATTGTCTACAATTCATTTTATGGAGCAATCATTCACAATGTACATCATAAACCATCATAAATTTTATGTATGCTTTTTAAGAGTAAAATATATCAACTTTCTGAATACTATTGGGAGTGTATTGCTTTGCTAGAACTATCAACACTCAGTAATACAACAAGTTCCTTGAGAAAAAATAGAAATTTATTTTATACTTGTAGAGGTCAAAATCTAAAATTAGGGCTACGCTACTCTAGAGATGGTAGGGAAGGATCTGGTCTAGGCTCATCTTTTAGCTCTGTTCATTTCTTGTCTTGGAGTAGCATAATCTTCATGTGGCATGCTTCCTCTATGTGTGTCTTTGTGTTCAAATTTTATCATTTCATAAGAATAGCAGTCATATTGGATTAGGGGTCATCCCTCCTGTGACCTCATCTTAAATAATTACATATATAATGACTTTATCTCCAATGGTCATATTCTACGCTCTAAGAGTTAGGACTTCAACATATGAATTTTGCAGATACCCTAATTCAAGCCAAAAGAAAAAAAAATTGCAACAAAGCATATCAGTGCAAGTAATTCACTTGGAAATCCCTTAAATTCAGTTGAATACATAAATAAGTACAGAAATATATGATCTATGGTCCTATGTTGGCAATTCACTCTTTTATGTGACATGTTCATCTAATAAATACAAGCAACAAGTCAATAACTTATCTTACTATTTAGCTTACTTACATTTCTTGAAATCAGGAAGAAGAATCAGAGATTCTTTCTGTCAAAAGCGTTCTAATTCCACCTAGTTTCATAGATTCCCAAATGCCTGATTATACAAATTGTTTATTCCAACATGTATATCCTAAAGGAATTAGATGTAGGCTGTTTGAAATGGGTCACCTGTTCCGATGTTTATAGGTGTGCCCTCACACCTAGAGCATACCCTTAGAACATTAGGGATTGCCCAACTACACGGTGCCTGGGAGTTTACAACCATGTACTATTGCTACATTTATCCCACCCAGCAGCTATTCCAGTAATAAAAATGTGATTCATATATAAGGCTGATCTCTTCTCTTTATTTCCTTAGTAGACATTAAGAAGGAATGAACAGGGACAGGAGAGGAAAATGTTTAAATTTAATGAAGAGCTATGGATAAGTAAGAGAAATATGGTTGTGTTATGGAAAATACAAAGGAAAGATATAAACAGACAAAAATTAATGCTATGAATTATTAAACTAATAAGTTTATCATTTACTTCTTTTTATGTTTCTTGCCATTTACTTATGTTTTAACATTCTGAAATGTGTGAAGCCTGATTTCTTAGTTTAAGCCATAGCCTTGAATCCTCAATCAAGTAGAAAAACAGTAAACTGACACAAAAATCACTTCTTTGGATAAATTCAGGTAAAATATGATTAGGTTCTCTTTAGTAAGAGAGAAATCTTATCTGTATCAGAATCTGTGAGATCGTAATTTTCAAAAACCTGGAGGTTTAAATTTAGTGTTAGAAAATTTATTAATATATCATGTCGATATTTCAAATGAGAAGTACCATATAATTATCAAAGGAGTTGAGTTTTTACTATATGGTTTTATGATTATTTCTGATTTAAAAAGATTTTAATAAATTTGAATTAAAATGTGTTTACCTAATATATTCAATGATGTCTTTGTGTAACAATGAACATTATATAAACTAATAAAGTATTAGAGGCAAACAAATTAACATTAAGAAGAGAATAGATTGGTATCTATTATCTCTGGTACCTCTCATATTTCTAGAAGCTTCAACTAATACAAAAAGGTAAGAAACATAAGATAGACAGAAAATAAAACTAGAAATTAAATGCCTAAGCTACTTATACACAAAATGTGGTATTTATAATGTGCATCTTTTGGAGTTGGTGAAAAGAACATAATAGTCAAAGTGATGAGAATATGAATGGGTTTGTAGTATTAAATACAAATTAGCTATTGTAGCCAGGCATGGTAGTGCACACCAGTAATCCTGTGGCTCCAGAGGCTGAGGCAGGAGGATCATGAGTTTAAAGCCAGCCTAAGCAACTTAGCAAGACCCTAAGCAACTCAAAGAGACTCTGTCTCTAAATAAATACAAAAAAAGGGCTGGGGATGTGGCTCAGTGCTTAAGTGCCCCTGTACCAAAAAATTAAAAAAGCTATTATGATTACCATTATTTATAGATGTAATTCTATATCTTGAAAACACAGAAAATCAACTAACAATTTTATTCTACAATCTTAGATAAAAATCATCTTAGAAAATTGTAAATATTCTATTCATAATAATAACAGAAAAAGTATACATAAGAAATGAGGTGCTAATACACATAGGAAGTATTTACTGAGGCATGCAATTAACACTCAAAGAAATAGAAAAAAATATCATGTTCTTTTGTACAAGAAAGGACCACTTTCTCCATTTGCTGTTATATTGTTATATTCCTCTACAAACTGACATGTGACAATATAATTAAGATAACCTAAACAATAAACATAAAAAACTAAATGTGATGCTATGCTTTAGATCATTAATGTCCCCCAAAGGCCTATTTGTTGAAGGCTTAGTCCCCAGCTACTTAAACACAAAAGGTTCTATCACCTCCCCTATAGGGAGGAGGTAGAACCTCCATAGATGGATTCTTGTGTGGAGTTTTAGTATTGAGGATATATCCTTAAAAGGGATAAAATAAACCCTTCCTCTTTATATATTGATATATTTTAGGTATTTGCTACAGTAACAGAGTGCTGAATGAGATTGAAAAATGTGAAAATTTCCAATGACAAGGAAGGGGCTTGTTCCATAAAACATTAAAGCATATTGTGAAGATGAAATCATAAAAACATTATATTTGCTCAAAAGTCAACAGTGATTAAATACAATTTGTAGTGCTTTAATATATACTAGAGAGAAAGAACTCATTATAAATATGGATCACCAACTAAGAATTTAGAAATTCATATTGTCCAGGTAATGAGTCAGAACCATTAATAAATTTTTGAGTGAATTTCGTGGACCACAGTCAGTGCTTTCAATGAAAAGAGAGGCAAGAGAAGGGAAGGGTTGAGAAGCAGTGAGCAGAGGGAGGAGAAGAGACAAGAAAAAAAAAAGCTGAGCTCTGGTTAATGCAAAAGTGCAAGAAATATAAGAGATATAACTGTTAAAAAGCAAGAAAATAAAGTAGGACTTAAATGTCTCAGTTTGTTCACATGTAAAACATGATAATGGTATCATCTTTTAGAATTGAATAAATATTAGATTTCATCAAGTAAATTAAGATTAAAATGTTCTTTACACTTTATATTTCAGTTATAAGTACATGTGTAAATGTATGTTTGTCATATGTATTCAAATTGTCATATAAAAGTATTTATTTATTATAGGTTGCTATAGTTTAAATGGGAGGTATTCCCCAAAAAGCTCCTGTATGAGACAATTCGAGTAAGAAGATTTAGAGGAGAAATGATTGGGTTATGAAATCTTAACTGAATCAGTGAATTAATCCCCTGTGGGATTAACTAGGTGGTAAGTAAAAGCAGATTGGTTGTGGTGGAGGAAGTGAGCCCCTGGGGGAATGCCTTTGGGGTATGTATTTTGTATCTGGAGAAAGGAGCCTCTCACTGCTCTCTGATCATTATGGGAGCTGCTTCCCTCAGTTACACTCTTCCACCATGATGTTCTGCCTCACATCATGCCCCAAGAAATGGAGTCAGCTGTCAATGAACTCAGACCTCTGAAACCATGAGTTTTAAATAAACTTTTGCTCCTCTACAATTGTTCTGGTCCAGTCTTTTAGTAACAGCAGTGGAAAAGCTGACTAAAACAAAGGTTATAATAAAAATAACAACAACAACAAACTTACTTTGCAAATAATTCTTTGGAATAATTAATTACATTCATTCAGGTAAATAACAAAATAAATATAGATTTAATACATCTATATTTTATCTTTAAAACTACTACATATAATCTCTGAACATAAATTAGAAGCATAAAAGTTAAGGATGAAATCCCAAAGGTAAAGGATTGCATATTTGAATTCACACATAAAAATTCTATAGTTCAGTAGTAACCAAAAGTGAAGAGAATGTGACAAATTGGGAAGAAATAATTGTAAAAAAATATCCTTAATGTATAAAGGAAAGGATAAGATCTTAGTGTACAAAGAGGACTTTGACATCATTTTTTAAAAAGCTCTGTTTCTAACACAAGTAGATAATTTACAGAAAAGAGACATACAACTGAAAAAAATTGCTTACACTTAATCAAATAAATTAACATTAGACAATAGCAAAAACTTCTCACTATCAAATTTTGCAATAACGCTGAAGATGATATAAATACTAACAAAGGCAATGTAGACCAATGAATAAGATTTTTGGATTCCAATTTCCCAATATAACAAGGACCTAAAATGTTATTTTTCTTTGATCAAGCAATACCATCTTGTGGGGTTCTTCCTAAAGAAATAGTTCGACATATGCACCATAATTCAACTTTTCTTATCATTTATTTTAACAGTGATAATTCCATGCTCTGTCTGACAAATCAGTGGAGCAATCTGAAGTAGATTCAGATTTCCATTTGAATGTTTTTTAATGCAATAGGGGGATAAACTTATTCTATAAGTAAAAATATCTGAGTCAAACTTTTTACTTGTATGGAGGAAAAATTATTGGAAGAAAAATTAGAATACTATTGTTGGTTTTCTCTGAGTTCAGAGATTATGAAGATTTTGAGCAATTTTAATTTTCTTCCTTATATTGCTGTTTGTCCATATATCTTAAATATGTAACTATTTCTTCTATAATATTGAGAGTCAGTTTCATTTACTTTAAAGAAAAACAAATTCCCTGTTGCCCCTCTGATCTTGCTTTACTTCTGGTTCTCTAAGGAGTTCCCTAAATGAGGAGATTAAAATGCTTTCAAATTAACACATTAGTTGTCCTTATCTAAATTGGTTCTTTGAAAAATGAATGCCTGGAGGTGTTGTAAGCTGTTCTTTTAAGTACAATTAAGCAATCCCCTAGTCACTTCTCTTTTGTCTTTCAGTGTTTTTCTTTCTTAATGTAAACTTTGAATGTAGTATTGACTTCAGTATTTTCATTTGTTCCTGTCTCATCTGTTAAAAAAAAAAACAGAATCCAAAAGGAACTAACACAGATCTGCTAAGATAATAACTTCCTGTTAAATGTGAATTAATGAGTTAATACTGTAAAATATGACAGTTTGCAAAATAAGTGCAATCATCCCTCCTGTGCTACCATAAGGCACAGTGATTGCTTTAATTTTACACGATGTGATGGACATATTGATGTTCCACTAAAATACCTCTTTAAAGAATAACTTGCTGCCTCAGCATGGACTGCCTGAGCTGCCTTGCCCAAGGTCATGCCCCTTCTTGGCATAACCAGTGACTGATCCGAATGGGAGTATAAAGACCTTAACTTCTTAGATTGATTTAGGAAGTTTCTGAACAACCATTATAGGTCCAGATCATCCCATAGGGTTGGGTGTGCCCTGTGGTTTGAAATTTCCCTCTACCTAGTCTTTCTTTCTTCTCTTCCATTTCACAAGTATTCATCCCAGGGACATATTTTAGTAAATTTCCTACAAAGTAAATGCCATCTCAGAATCAGAACCCAATCTGGGAGGATGAATTACATATTACTCTGGATACAGGTGGGCTAGTGAGCTCTGTATTATTTTTGATTTTATTATGTCATAAATAACTGATAAATAAAAAATGCAGACTTAAAAAATATAGCTATATAGCTACATAAATGGGATAACACCAAGACCAAACATAGCTTAAATCATTATTGAATTTGCCTTAGTCCATTATTCATTAATGGTTATCAGATCATAATTGTTTAAACACTAGAATTTGCATTTGTGAGAATCTTATAATAATTTATTTTGTAAGACTCTTTTTGTAAAATAATACTAAAAAAAGAAAACATACAATGCCATTTTGATGATATGATGGACACCTGAATGTCCTCATATGCTAATCTGACATGATCTCTTCCATGTATGATAAGCAACAATACTGTGAGCTTTGTAAACTGAACCTAGACTTTGACATATATCACAATACTTAAAATGATGTTGAAACAGAAAGCTGCTCTTAAAACTTGGTAACTCAACCTGCTAGTCTTTTAACTGAAGCTCTTTGCTGCCCTCTGTAGATAACTTGAGACGAGAATGACAGCGTCCTTAATTAGTAAACATTTACCTTCTTGGTTATAATATATCTATTCTGTAAACTAATAGAACAATAGACTAAACAGAAGATATTTAAATTAAGGAGAAATTAATAATCTTTTACCAGTCATCTATTTTGAGTTATACCATTGTATTTCTGTATTTGCTTTTCTAAAATAATTTTACACAAAATTAAAAGTACATGCTTGAAAATACCACTAAAAAACATGGGAAACATCTCTCTCTCCCCCCCCCCTCTCTCTCTCTGTCTCTCTGTCTCTCTCTCTCTCTCTCTCTCTCTCTCTCTCTCTCTCTCACACACACACACACACACACAAGCATTAATGAAAGAATAATCAGTTATTTTACAACTTTCTTTTGATTTCTCATGTTTACACATATTAGCCACATTTAAAAAAATCAAACACTTTAGGATAGTGATATGGGCAAACATTTTTTGGATAAGTCCTCAGAAACACTGGAAACATAAATAAAAATTGACAAATTGGATTATGGCAAAATGAATAAAGGAAGCAATAATTCTGTAAAATACTTGCAGGATGAGGAGAAATACTTGAAGATTATACATAAGAGAAAAGTTTAATAAGCTAGTAAATAACTCAAACAACTCAATATCAAGAAAACAAATAATGAGAATCTTAAAATTTACAAAAGTCCTTAATAGATATTTTAAAACAAAAGATGTACAAATGGTAAAAAGTATATAAATTAACACTAAATATCCCTAATCATCAGGGAAATGCAGATCAAAACCACAATGAGATATCATCTTACCCAATTTAGAATACCTACTATCAAAAAGACCAAAAAAAAAAAAAAGATTTGAAGAAAACTCTGATACACGGTTGATGGGAATGAAAATTTTTACCACCGTTGTAGAAAACAATATGTGAGTTTCTAAAAAATCTAAGAGAACTACCATATGATCAAATGATTCCACTACTTGTTATCTAAAGGAAAGAAAATTGGTATGCTAAGAAGTTATCTGCACTCCCTGTTTATTGAGATACTATTCACAATATTTGAGAAATGAAAATATAAATGTCCATCAACTGATAAATGGGTAAAGAATATGTGGTACTTATTCAACATGGAATACTATTCAGACACAAAAGGATACAATCAAATCCTGTTATCTGCAGAACATGGATGAGTCTGAAACACAATATGTTAAGTGATATAAGCCAGGTACAGACAAACATCACATATTCTCACTCATATGTGACAGCTAAATAAGTGAATGTAGCAGACATAGAGTTTAAAATAGTAGTTACTTGAGGTTAGGAAGGGTAGGAAGATCAGTAAGACATTGTTTATCAAGCATAAAATACAGTTAGATAAGAGTGAATTCTAGTGTCCTGCAAGGCACCTTCAAATAATTATGGTTAAAAATAATTTATTCTATATTTCAAAATATAAAAAAGCATACTGAATGTTGCCAACACAAATGTAATGCTAAAAGCTAATTATCCTTATTTGATTATTACACATTGTATACATGTATCAAAATATCACACTGTATCCAAAAATGTGTACAAATATTATGTTTGGATAAAATATTTGAAAAAAATATTTAACTGTTACAAATTATAATAGATACTGTCCTGTGATTAAAACCATAAGCTACTCACTCTATTTCACATAATGATATTTCTTTGTTTGAGGTTTTTTTGGGGGCTCTTCTTTTGTAGTAAAATAATCACTATTTTCATTATCCCAATTCAACTTAAAAATTATTTTGCTGAGTATTTTCAGTGTATTCAACAAAGATATAGATGCTACGTGAATTAGATCAAAACCTTGAAAATAAGGAGAGCAGTTGGATACTTGCTCTGTGCAAGATACTTTGGCACATACTTTACATATACTAATCATTTAATCTTCCCCTTATAGTACAAGCTCTCTGAATTTGTAGAGCTTATAATTTTGATGAGAATAGCCTTACCTGAATTTCACCATTATTTTTCTATTACTACAAATTGTCTTTCTTAAGGCATAACAAAGGTCAGCTATATTTTGTAATGCCCATTACTTTACAGTAAGAGATTTTACTCCAATGTAGGCTATCTGCACTTTAAGCTTATCTGTGACTTCTTGTCTTTTATGCAGTGTGTTTAACAATAGTTTCCAAGAAGTAATCAACTGTTAAATGTAGGTTCTCTAAATGTAAGCCAAGTTTTTATCACTCCTTAAAAGTAATGATTATATCTATGCAAATACAAATGTAGAAGTCTGGTACTATTTCTCTTCATTATTTCTATGAAATCTCTCTTTTGTTATTGTACTTCTCTTCATACTAGTTACCAAAAAAAATCTCACTTGGCTTTATTATTATCATCTTAAATTATACCTAGAATACTGTACATATAATAAGAGAATCATTGTGTGTCAGTGAAAACAGTAGATACTTTCTAGTGATGATGATAGGAGTTAATGAACTACAAAAATATTGGGTACAACAAAATGAAAATTCACACAGGTATAATAGGTATTGAGGATTATTAGGTCTGGATGAAGGATTGAAAAACAGGCTCAGATAAATGCAAAAATTTAAGAATCACCTTTATGTAAAACAGTTTTTATATACTTAAGTATATCCATTTTAGAAACTTCATAACATTTGGCAACTGAAAGAACATTAATGGCTATTTCTTTAAATCATTTCCAAAATAAGATAGCAAAATTTAGCTACAAATTAAATTTGACACAGACTCGAAAGAAAAAAGACAGACTGAGTAACCAACCAACCTAGGAATAATTCTAACCAAGAAGGTGAAAGATCTCTACAGTGAAAATTGTAGAACACTGAAGAAAGAAATTGAAGAAAACATGAGAAGATTGAAAGGCCTCCAAGGTTCTTGGGTAGGCAGAATTAACGTTGTTAAAAAGGTTATACTGCAAACATCAATCTACAGATTCAATGTAATTCATATCAAAATACCAATAATATTCTTCACAGAACTAGGAAAAACAGGTCTAAATTTCATATGGCATAATAAAAGGCTCAAGGTAGCCAAAGCAATTCTGAGCAATAAAGAAGCAAGCAAGGATGGAGGCTTTACAATACCTGACTTCAAATTATACTATAGAGCTATAATAATCAAAAAAATAATAAAATCAAAAAATAACCATAAAAGTATGGTTGTGGCAAAAAGCACACATTAACTCCAGTAGAACAGAATAGTAGACAGAGAGAAAAATATACACAGAGGAGGTCACCTCATTTCAGAGAATCAAGGTAGAATGTTTTCTTTCACATACAGGACTACAAAGAAAAAAAGGAATTAGGAAAAAAACATAGATCTCCCTTTTGGAAGGGAGATTTGTAAAGTCAAAATAGGGGATCAAAGAAGAAGTAAGAAAAGAGGGAACTCGGGAAAAACAGTGGAATAAAATCAACTAAATAATGCTATATGCATATATGAACATATCACAACAAATTCTATTTTAATGTATAAATATAGCACATCAATGAAAAAATACATAAAGAAATTGATGGAAGACCAGAAGAAGAGAGGAAGGGGAACAGAGAGAGGGAGGAGGGAAGGGAAAATGGAAGTATTGGGGAATTAACTAGATAAAATTATGCTATGTGTATATAAGAACATGTCAAGATGTCCCTATTATGTATAATTATAATACAATAATAAAAACATTTAAAAATGAATTAAATTTCACACAGTAAAAAAATTGACTTTTTCATGTTATTATACATAATAAAAGTGTGGTGTTTTTTTTAAATATTATTTAAACAAATGATTAAGTGATGAAATAATTTTGAAACCTGTTATGTGCCACATACCATTTTAAGCCATGAGGTTATTTCAGAATGCAACATAAGCAGAAAGCCTCTCCACTGTGATATTGTGTTACATCTTGTCCTGATATCCTGGTACATAGAGAAAGATCATAAATAAGTAGCTATAAGGTTCTATCTGTCCAACGGTCCAGTTGATAAGAAGCCGAAGCAGCAACAAGAGCAAGGAGATCAGGTAGCAAGACATGGCTGTTACATCTGGGCAAACATGACGGCTTGGTTCAGGATGCTGTTCTATAACTGCTGAGGCCAATGGAAGGATTTACTTTTACTTTACTTGTTTTCCTAACCTGATACTTATATTAATATTTTTCAAATTGATATATCTTAAAATGTCTTTGAACAGGTTATATGTCTCATAGTTAAATCTTATAAAATAGGAAGAGTTGTACAGTGAAAGGTTTTGCTTCTTGCCCTTGACTCCAAGGAGACAAGTTCACAGTACTTCCATATAAAGCCCATCTCAGTAACTTTTATCTCCTGTGGATTCTTTCAGAGTTTTTTTTTTTTTTTGAGAAATTATAAGCAAATAAAACTGGACTCTCTCTCACCTCCATTTATACAAAATGGAAGACACTATAAGCACTACTCTATGCCTTACTCTCCTTTTATTATCCTAAAGATCTTTACTTACTAGTACAAAAACATCTCCCAGATCTTAATGATTTAGTAATATTCTATTTTATGAATGTACAATGGTTTATTTAGTTAATTACCTACTAATGGACATTCACCTTGTTTATTAATCAACATTGAAATGTTATATCCTTGTATAAGCATGATAGAAAATGGTAACATTTTAAAAAATAATTCAACAAAACTATATGAAAGAAGAAATTTTAAAGACACTCATGAAGTAAATGTTGATACTCTCCTCAGATCCCATATTCAGGGTAGATACACCTCTTCTCCAGGTGCAGCAAATATTGTTTGCTAATGGCAGTGACTGAGTCCCTCGCTGGGAATTGCGCTTGGGCCTAGTGAAGCTTTTGACCAGTGACTGTCTGAGGAGAGCTGTAAGGCCTTGGTCCTCTGTTTAGGGCACTGGGAAGGGACATTTGAACTTCAGAGTGCTTTGCAGTCACAGCATCCATGTCTGTTCAGCCACCTGTGGGTAGTGTCATCCTCTGTACCATCCTGCCACCCTCATGTCCTCATAGTTGTTTCCCATGAGTTCTTCACAATAAACCTTCTGCCCATAATTCTATGTCTCACATTATGTTGACAAACAACACAATTCAAGGCGAGGCATTTCAATGAAGTAAGTATAGAGTTAGTGAGATTAAGGCTAGGCCATTATATTATTGAGTATTTTAGTCACATTTTCCTTGAGTTTTGTTGTTTTTGTTGTTCATTAAGGAGTAATTTCTGTTCAGTGAAATTCATTCATTTTAGTGAACAATTCTGTGAATACCCTGATGAGCTTATGCTCATGAAACAACCAGTACAATCAAGGTACACTTCTATCATCTGAAAAAAAATTCTTCATGCTCCTTTGTCAAGTATCTGTTTGAATATATTGCCCATTTTGAAATATTAAATTGTTTGCTTTGTATTTCCTGAGTTTATGAAGATTTGTTTTTCATATTATGGGTTTCTATCCTTTACAAAATGTATATTTTTCAAATATTTTCTTCCAGTCTAAAGCCCAACCTTTTATTTTCCTAAGAATTCATTTGAAGAGATTCCATATCATTTTTAAAAATTAAAATAGCCTATATCCAAAAGAATTGAAATAAGAAGTATGTCAAGAAACAACTATACTCTTGTATTCATTGCAGCACTATTCACAGTAACCAAGACAATGAACCAACCAAATGTCCATCCATTGATGGATGGAAAAAGAAAATATGGTACATATACATAATGGAATATTATTTGGTACTTACAAAGAAGAAAATTCTGTTATTTGTGACTACATGGATGTACCTGGAGGATATCATGCTAAGGGAAATAAAGCCCATGACACAAAGAGAAAAAATACATGATCTCACTTATATGTAGAACCTGAAGTCAAATTTATGTAGGTAGAGAATAGAATGGTGGTTACCAGTGGTGAAGAATGGGTCAGGTAGGGGAATTGGGAGATGTTGACCAGAGGGTACTAAAATTTTCCTTAGACAGAAGAAATAAGTTTCAAGATCTATTGAACAGAAGGTGACCACAGTTAATAAAAATGCATTGAGCATTTCAAAATTGCTAAAAGAATAGTTTTAAAAATTTTTATTACAAAAAGATAAACATGTTAATTACCTTGATAGAATCATTTTACAGTATATACTAATTATTAAAATATCATGTACACCATAAATACATAACATTAATTTGTCCATTAAAAAATAAAAATAAAAATGCTAAAGTATCTGATTTAATGTTTTTACTCTATTGACTATCGTGTAGTACACGAATAAAGGGTATTTAAAAGAAACTTTCATAGGGCTGGGGTTGTAGCTCAGTGGTAGAGCACTTGCCTGGCATGTGTGAGGCACTGGGTTTGATTCTCAGCATCACATAAAAATAAATTAATAAAGTGAAGAGAGTAAGAAAAAACTTTTACAAATGGGACATTTCATAGCTTATGATACAACTCTTCATAGAAGAGAAAAGCTGACCTATTTCTAAGTCATTATAAAACTTCCTTGTACAGTATTTATAAACATAATGAGTTCTTAATATTTCCAAATTTTGAATGTAACTGAAATAAGAATTGACTGTAATTCTGGTTCTATCAGCATTTTAAGACACTTTTATTGCTGTTTGATTTTCAGAGAATCTTTTTTTCTGGGGGGCGGGTAGTCTTCAAAGGAATGAAAACGAGGCTTGCAGACATATAATGGAGAAAGGACAAGTCAGGATCTCCTTTCCCCAAAATATAACAAAATAAGCAAAAAAGAAAAATTATTGTAGAAAAATTAATAGCATCAGTCAACAATGGAAAGCTATGACCAAGTGACAAAATTTAGTGGCTTGGAGGCAAAGGTAAATGAGGTGACTGTGTAGAATAATTCAACAGAACTAGGCTCTTAACCTGACTTTGAACCTCAAATCTATAGATAAATAATCAGAGTGATATTACTATCTTTTTCCTTTTCAGTATAGAGAATTTTAGAAATCGATGCTGGAGAGAGTGATAAAATTATAAACAATGTGTCTGATGATTTCAGAAAGAAAAAGATCCTTAGTACAAACAATCCAAAGTCCATTGGTTTCTTTTTAATGGAATGGGATGCACCTCTCCAGCTGAGCACAAAAAATCCTGATAAGAGACTTGTCAGAAGGGAAATCCTCTTCATTATGGAAAATTTAAGCATATTTTTTAAAAAAGAAAGTTTTAAAGAAAAATGTGACACCCTCACAATCCCAGCTTAGCAATTATCAAAAACAGCTGGCAAGATTATTCTGGATATGCTGCCTTCTATTCCACCTTTTTAATATCTGGAAACCATGGAAGGTGGTTATGAAATCAGTCTTTTTTGTAGCCAACAAAATCCCTATTACATATCAGGTATTCAATGGTGTGTCTTAAATGAATCAATAAATCAATGAATGAATCAATCTCCATTTATGGATAATTCATTCCAAGTCCCACATTTTGTTAAATGAGCTCACACCTGACAAAAGATAAATATCATATATGATAAATGTGATACTAGGGAAATCATGCAGAGAACAACATCACATTGAAACGTGCTCAAGAACAATTATTTTAAAGATAATTCAGGTTAATACTATGGATCCTTCCTAAATGAGAGGGAGAATCCTCCTGATAGAAGATTGCCTAAGCTAGCAGGGACCAAGAAACACTGCTAGAAGCCCACCAGTGACAGAATTGAAATGATCAGAACTATATTCACAGGGACAATTGTATGAACACTTTTTCATATACTTCAATTGTATGAACTTAAAATATGTCTTTTGAAGAAATGCCAGGTCTAAATTGATGTAATTTAAACTCTTTTAGTTGGCAAATTCATGTCTTAAAATCCATTGCAAATAATAATTGTGCATAAACACACATTTGTGTATGGACATAAAAAGCCAAATATATGCTACCAGAATCTCTAAAATGTAAACTGAAACATGATTTAGTAAATCATATTTAGTATTTAGTTTGCATACACTTAATACCTATGTATTTTGATATATGATGTTTCTAGGAATACTATTGTTATTATTAGAAAGGATTAAAGCTACAGTTGCTTTTAAACCTGTGTGTGTGTGTGTGTGTGTGTGTGTGTGTGTGTGTGTGTGTGTGTGTATAGTGCTAGGAATTAAACCTAGGGCCTCGTGTACACTAGGCAAACACTCTACCACTGAGCTACATCTCTAGCCATATAATTGTTTTTCAAAAGCTATATTTTTTTCCAAGACAAATGCTAATATTTGGAAGCAACTACAGTTAGAACAGAATTTAAGTACTAAAAGGAAACTCTACATTTCTACTTGTAGAAATTGGTGGCAGAAAGAAAAATGACACATGGGCTCTCTGTGAAAGAGGTACTATAAATGAGTTGATTTGATCATCCCCTTCCATTTCAAATAAAATGAAGAAAACATCTGCAACGACTACAATTTATATAATTTCGTTCTGAAATTTTAATGCAGGTAGCAGTATTATTTTAATTAATAATTTATCCAATTCTACTTCAATAAAGCAAAAGTTAAAAAAAAATTTGTATTACTTCAAGAAGGAGTCAGCTGATTGTGATACTACTTCTAAGCCAAAACTTAGAACTATTAAGAAATCAGACCAATCTATACAAGAAAAACATAACACCAATTCTATTTTCTGTTTTTAGCCTAAGTACCATAGCCTGTCTAAAAATTATATAAGCAATGAGTCTCCAATAAAAACGCACCATTTGTGCTATAGGTGGAATCAAAAGACATGTCTCTAATTCTTCACAACACTGTTTTTTCCTCTCTGTAACAATTTCTTGCATAAAGACATAGCGTTTTAAATATTGATTATTCTGGGGACATTGGAAACAATACATCTGAATTATGGAACGTAGACCTCTCAATATTATTAACTTTAAAGTATCCATGGTTGAAATTATGTGACATCAAATTCATAAAAACAAAACACTGACTTAGTAGATCAGCTCCTATGATCATAGAAGTTTTGTGATGGTCATCGAAAGAGCCAGAGAAGGCTGAAGTAGCATCATTTAGTCAAAGAATGTGGAGCCTCAGAAGAGGGAAGACAATGATACAGCCCCTAGTCCAAAGTCAAAGTCCCAAGAGCCTCCAGAAAGGCTCCTGAGCAAGTCACAGGGTCCAGAGGCCAAAGAGCCAAAACCTGGAGCCTCATTTGTATGGGTTCTAGTTCCCTGTTCTATTTAAGCACAGGACCCACTGGATGGCACCCACCATATTCAAGCAGGTCTTCTCTACTCAGTTTTTGGACACACATGCCAGTCTATTCTGGAAACACAGACACATCCAGAACTAATCATCTACCAATCCTCCAGGCCTCCTTCGGTTCAATTCAAATGAATTGCCACTTAAATGAAACATCACTATTTCTGGCCCATTTTTGATTTCTTGTTTTGTTTCATTATTTGTGAGTTTGGAGAATCTGGTGTTTATTTTAGATACCATTCTTTATCAATTGTGTGTTTTTTGAATGTTTTCTCTGAGTCTTATTTTGTTATTCTCTTAATTGTCCTTTAAAGTGGAGAATGTTAAACCTTCGCCATACATATTGTAAACACTTTAAACTAAATGAGGCATTTTGGTTTTAGTGTTTCCTGGTGTACCATTCCAAAGCACGGGATTTATTTGAGACCAAATTTTACCAGTCCTTTTGTGGTCTCCACCTTTAATATCAAGCTCAAGTATTAGATAAATATGAACAGATTATATGCTAGTATAAATTAGTGTAATCTTTTCTCTCTTATTTTTAAAACAATAAAATTTTATACTTGATCTGGAATAATTTTGATGTATGCAGGCATTATTTTGTTCCTTAGTAGTTATTAAATAAGCCAATACCATTATAAAACATAAGGTAATAATTTTATATATTAATTGAAAATACCAATCTCATTTTATGCTATATTCCCAGATAGGTCAGGGGTGATTTCTGAACTCAGTTTTGTTCTACTGAATGCTCAGTTGATTTCTGTACCACATAACTTTGTTTTGAGTTTTATGGGATTAAAATGTATTTTAATTCTAAATAAGGCAAATTCCTTCTTTTGGGTTTTTTTCCCTCTTCTCTTTTGTTGACTAATCTGATATTTCTGTTTTCCTATTCAAATCTCAAATTTACTATGCTATCTTCACATACAAATCCCATTTCACTTTTGACTTGGGCTGTGATAAAGTTAGAGAATAATTTTACTTACCTACTTTCAAATATTGGTCTTCCCACAATTGGATATATATCTCAAGTGATTTACATTTTGAAAAGTATTGTTCAGTAAGGTTATTTTTCTACAAATTTCTTTTAAAATAAATTCCTAAGTATGTTGTGTCATTCTTCCTATTGGGAATGGAATTTTTTTCATTCAAGTTTCTAGTTTTTAATGTCTTATGTTTTAACTGGCTATCTACTAGTTGAAATATATTTTTACTTTATTATAATGGACTTCCACAAATATATACTGTTTAAAATATTTTTAATCTTCTTTTCTTAGAATTTATGCTTTCCAAAAATTATTAATTTGATTTTGGTGATTTGTTTTTCTATTTACTAACTTTTTTAGTACTTCCTGACTAATATTGAATAAATTTGGTTGCATCCCTAACTTATTACTGGTTTTAATAGACCTTTTTGGGAATGCATAATTTTGGCACTTTGTGTCAAAGAGAATCTTTAAACAATTTAAATATAGCCTTTCAGAACTATTGTGCTCTAAGATTTATTATAGTGATTAGTTGAATTTACTAAATATCTCTTCTGTACACATATAGAAAGAAACATATACTTTCAGCTTTATTAATATGATAGAATGAGAACTTCATTTCCACATCTCTATTTAAGGTAGTAATCCCTGGATATATTCAGAATTTCCTTTTTATCTATGACTTATTTTTCACCATCAAACTTGCCATAATCTAACATAGTTTACATTTTACCTAGTTGAATTATTTATTGTCTGTCTCTCACAGCTAGCATATAAGTTCCATGAAGTAAAGAATTTTCATGTTTTGTTCACTATTATATCTATAGAACTTAAACTAGTACCTGGTCCATCTTAGTGACACAAAAATATATTTGTAAATTAATATGGTGCTACAATTATAATTGTTAATCAAAAATTTTATAGGTGTAAACTTTGTACAATTTATAATAAAGTGAGCAGATAGACCAAAAACTATAAGAGGGAATGGAGGTACTGTCATAATAAAGTTTTGTTGATGCAAAGAACTCACTCTTATATAAGGGGATGATTGAAGGTTTTTCTGAAATTATCATCCAAGCAGAGTGACAAGCTTACTTGAAGGCCCTAAGGTAAGAAAGAGCCAGGTGGAGTGAAGGAAAGTACAGGAGGCTCAGGTTACTGAAGCTTTATTAGGGGTGAGGCGAGATGGAGAAGAATGACTTAAGATAAAATCAGAGATGAGAAGAGGAGACATGGATTAATAAGCCATGGTGAGGAGTTTGGGGTTTATTTAAAGTTTAATGTATAACTTTTGAATAGTTTTAACCCAGGGCATGGCTTGATGGATTTTATATATTAAAAATCTCATTCTGTGACTTTTAGAAGAATGTACTAAAAGAAGAAATAGCAAGACCAGTCAGTGAGCCCTCGTAGTAGTCTAGGCAATTAATGATGATTGCCTGGGATACAAGGAGTGTGGAGGGGCATGGATCCATTTCTATGTTTGAAATACATGCAGACTTTGTGAATGACTAAATCCGAGAGTCAGGTAAGATGAAGAAATCAAGAATGGCTCTCAAGTTTCTGGTTAAACAAATGTACATATAGCAGGGAAAAATAGCAAGGCAGAGGAAATTGGAGGAGAATTCAGATTGAAAGTATTAAGTCATTCTTACATGAAAATGAAATCCTGTTAGATCACAACACTTTAACACAAATAGTTCCTTAGGCTTATATATTTTTAATTGACTTTTTAATACCAGCTTCCTCAACTCCTGTGTTAGCCATGAAAACTGAATTGCAATCTGGTTTCCTAGAGACCTCCTTCTTAAAGGATTTTAGTGACACAAATATGAGAAAGGTACATATTATATAGGACTTCATAGTGATTCCAGAATGTCCAACCAGAATGAGATGTTGTTCAGGAGACATCTGTGGTTACCTGTTTATCAAGAGATTCTAATTTTGTTGGGGAAATGCAGGTGTTTATTATTTTTTTCAGAATAAAACTTCCATCTTAAACACTCCAGTTGATTAACTTTACTGAAGTTCATCACTGATTTAAACCATTTGTTTTCAGAAGTCTTTATTTTCTGTATAATAGAGCTCAAACTTCTTAGCCTTCTCTTATTATTGTCCTTAAAGCTCCAGCCTAGCTTTTCTCGGGTTGTGCTTCATGTATTTCAAACCCTTGTCACTCAAAATGTGATCAATTACTTGGCATTAACAACATATTTGAGGGGGACCAAAACCATAGGATCTCAGGTCCCATCTTAGATCAACTGAATCCGAAATCTTCCTTTTAACAAGATCGCCAGGTAATCATATCCAAACTAAAATTTGGGAAGCAGGACTCAAAAGAACAAATACTTTCTCACCTGTTTATTTCTTACTTCTTACACCTTTACTTACTCTGTTCTTCTGCCTGAAACCCCCAATTCTGCCTATTACATTTGTTATTAAATAAGCTGAATCTTTTCAGCCCATTATGAATTTCCCTCCCATTATATTGTATCTGGTCATTTTTCTTATGTAAGAAATTTGTAAAATAGTTAATGTTTATTTTTAACTTCATGTGTTCATCATCTCAGATTTGACATGACCATAGGTAGCTTTCTTATGCATAATCATATAATTTGCACATGGAGAAAGCATTCCATCATCTCTTCTAAATTTATGCATGCATGTTGTCTCTATGTCCCTCTTCTAACCTGTGTCACAGCTATCTCCATAGATAGTCTTCTTCCATTTCTAGATGCTCTGTGAAATGAAGGCTCCCGTCTGATCAGTATTTTTAACCTCCATATCACTATGCCTAGCACAAAAATAATGCTGAAGAAATTGTGGTTAAATAAGGAAATGACCAAACAACATGCACACCTGGTTCCAGCCACTCCATTGTTCCCAGCCGTCATCTGGACAGTCTTTGGGTATCTACTGAGTCAGTATCAGTGCTCCCCTCAGATCAGCATTTTTGTTCTGGATTTCACCAGAGAGGAATGTGTCAAGGCAGCATGGTGAGAATGCACTTGTATTCTGTGGGCCAAACCATTTCTCTGTGATGGTGATTTTATTTTTGCCATGGACCAGAAAACAAATAATGTAACAAATGCTGAGACCAAACTACACAGTACAACTAAAATATTCATGCCTGCATTCAGACAATTGTAACATGCTGATCATAAGTAACGTTACAGCCAAGTCTTTTCATCTTAATCCACTAAATGACTCAGCAATTGATTCTAAAGAACAACTGCATTAAATATACTGCTTTGATCATTCCTACCCCATCACTAACACCCTTCCTACTCACCTCCACCAATAACAGAAGCTGCCATTAATAGACTTCACATGCCAGTCACCATCGCCCTTTTCACAGTGTCTCATTTAATCCCACCACAGTTCTACCTATTAGGGCCTTATTATCTTTGCAGTAGGGAACTGAAACTCAAAAAAGAATTAAAATAATCTACCCAACATTTATCAGCCAGTAAGTGTGGGACTCAGTACTTAGGAGTTCTGCCCAACCTGTACCATATATTGTGTCCATAAAGTCTATCATTCTATGTCCTTCACAAATCTTATTTCAAAGTTGGAGAAAGAGGCAATATTGTTAGTTCCTTAGCTTTAGTACTCTGTCCTTCTTTTTCTGGGAAGGCAGTAAAAGTGTAAGTGTTATACTTGCTCTCCTGCTGCCAATAGTGTCCCATCTGTAATGTAATAAATCAGATGTTTACTGTATCATGCCTATAGTCAAACATGTCACCAAATTTCATAATATGTACTGAAACAGAATGACACAAATATTGAATTCTAAAGCAGCACTGTTTGATATTTTATTAAGGCTCACAATTCAAACTCTCTAGAACATAAACAAGTATAAACATGGACAGTATGAACAAAGCACAGACAAGATGTCTCTAAGGCTTGGTACTAAAATATATATATAAAAACAGTGGTGTTTCCTATAAATACTAAGGTTCATATGCTACCTTTTTCTAAGTGGAGCAGTAGCTTCAATCAGAACTTATATTTGGCAATAGCCTTGATCAATATACTGGGAATATGATTTTAAAAAATCTGACATTGTCGATGGATTTTAACCTTTGTTTAATTGCTCTTGATTTTCCTTTATTTTTTTTCCTGAGAACTACACTGGGCATTTTTGTTGATAGGATTAATATGCTTATATAGATGCCAAATACTTAAAAGCAAAAGTTAAAAAAAAATGCTTTTAAAATACTTACCAACATCTTTTAGAAGTACTTTTCCCATACCATGTCATCCACTGTGAGGGAGAGAGCAAGCACCCCTAAGCGGTTAAGTACTCCTGAAGCACAATGGAAGGAATGGTAGGACCAGGGTGAAGTCCTATACAAGCATCTCCACAGGACCCATGCTCAGGAAGGCCTCCGCTTTGCTTTAATGCTCTGCTGTGGACATCTGGAAATTCTTCATCATTTATCTTTGAACTTGTGTTTTGTGATTGAAGTTCAGGGAGGCAGTACAGCATGGGCACAAGATGAGGAGATACATGCTGTATGGGTACCTGTCATCCATTCTCTGATGTCGTGTTCACATACAATGATACCTCATGAACACAGGATCTTAGTGATTCCACAATGTGTGGGAGTCTAGCAACAATCAAAGTGAGCATCAGTAATATGTCCTGTCTATGACTAAGTAGGGATGTTGACAGTCCCAATGGGTCTCCCTTTACATGTGAATTAGATTATGCTTTAAATGCAGAAAGAACACAATGACCAAGGAAACTTTTCATAGTCTTTCTTGGTCATGTTAATTTCCTTATTGTAGTCAATCATTCATACTGAAAATGATTGACATAAAGAAAAATATTGAGCCCATAGTTCATTTCCCTTTTAATTTTTCTTTCTCATAAGTAAGCCAAATGTAAAGATAATTAGAAGAATGTGCATGAATTAAAAGTAAAAAAACAAACATAATTTTGTGCAGTATTCCCACTGTTTTGGTAAGAACAAAATACATATGCATGCACACAATACAGAATATGAATTGTGTCATTTTATTGATGCTATGTCCACACTAAATACTCCAATATTTGCATTTAAAACTGAAATTGTACAATGTAAGGATAGATTATAAAATTCATGTTCATAATTTAAAAATTTGACTTAGAACAACATTAAGTAACACATAAAATGACGCTGACAAGTCAATTGGAGAACTGTGAAAGAAAGCACTAAAGCATCATATTTTAGTACCTTGAAAGGCACTTTCTTCCCCTGTTTTGTGAACAAGGCTACTACATTTTTATTTTTCACTGGGAAATTAGAGAGCTGACCTTGAGTGTGACTGTGTGTGTGTGTGTGTATGTGTGTGTGTGTATGTGAGCATGTAGATTATACTGCTTTCACAGAGATATAAAATGTTTAATTATGGGTAGGGTTCATTAAAATGGGCAGAGTCCTTGTCACAAATTGGCTTTTTCTGAGTATGGTGGGCAGAGAGGAAATGGAAAAGGGCTCTGACAATCTGCCAAGAATGAGTCTCACTACTTAATTGATCAAGTGGAAAAAAAATTTTTTTCAGGAACAAGAACTCTACTTAGCATAGTTATCCTGGAAAAGGTCATTTCTTAAATGGTATTCAGATGGTTGGAAAGTTGAAATGACCTCCCACAAGAGAGTCATTTATCCTTTCCTTACTGACAAGACAGACCACAAATGCATTTATCAACTCTCCATTACTGAAAAAATGTTGAATATCAAAATGTGGTCACACCATTTTCTGGAGCATCCTAGTTTTATTATTTCATTGAAGATTTATATGGAAATCTACAGGCTACTACATCCTTCCATCCTATTAAAGGTGAACTAAAAAGGAGATAAAAGACCCCCATCCCATATTTTTTTTGTTTTGTTTTTGTTTAGATAGGGCAGAGGGGTGGGAGGAGAAGGGAGGGGGCATGGGGTTAGAAATAATGGTGGTCATTATTATCCAAAGTACATGTATGAAGACACAAGTTGGTGTGACTAGACTTTGTATACATCCTTTTTTTTTGAAAAGGCTGTGTTCTACCAGGAAATGTAAATGTTGTCACCTTCTAAGTGTGGAAAATACTTTTGTTATTTAGTGATTATTCTCATAAGTAATCATAAATGTGACAAATGTTTCAAACAGAGAGAGTCATACATTTCTATGTATGCACACAGTATTTTATATTTAATGCATAATTTGATTGATTGATTTTTAATTAAATTATTTATTTATTCTAATTTGTTATACATGATGGCAGAATGCAATTCATTTCACATTACACATATAGAGCACAGTTTTTCAAGTCACTGATTATACACAGAATATTTTTATACAATTTTGTTGGACTCATTCCACCATCATTCCTACCTCTTTGCCCCTTCTTTCTCCTCCCTCCCCTTTGCCCTATCTAAAGTTCCTCCATTCCTCCAACATCCCCCTTCCCCATTGCCATCATGAGTCGGCACAGAGGGTATTTTAAAAGATGAAGAACTAATTTCAATGGGAATAGGCTGAATTATTTATGTGGGTTTTATTGATCACTTCCAGAGTCAGACCTTTCTGTTCTGCTCTGGCAGTTAAATGTCTTTACTACACTAAATAAAGTTTAAATATATTGCACAATTTTTAGGTGATCCAGATAGTTAATATTTTCTTTTCATGATAAAAACTAGATGATTTTTAAGAGAAAACTGACATTAGACTTTTGATGTCTGAATTAAATCTTTCCTGGGCACTAGGAAGTGGGAAAGAATAGTATTTCTCTTTCATCTTTGATGTGAAGGCTAAATGAAAATGAAAACAATAAATGGGATGAATTCAAACTAAAAAGCTTCTTCTCAGCAAAGGAAACAATCAATAACAGGAAAAGAGAACCTACAGAAACAGAGAAAACCTTTACTGCATGCTCCTCAGATAGAGCACTAATCTCTAGGATATATAAAGAGCTCAAAAAACTTACCGCCAAAAAACACGAATAACCAAATCAATAAATGGGCTAAGGAACTGAGCAGACACTTCACAGAAGAAGATATACAATCAATCAACAAATATATGAAAAATTGTTCAACATCTCTGGCAATAAGAGAAATGCAAATCAACACTACTCTAAGACTCCATCTCACTCCAGTCATAATGGCAATCACCAATAATATAATCAACAGTAAGTGTTGGCGAGCATGTGGGGGAAAAGTACACTCATACATTGCTGGTGGTAGTGTAAATTGGTGTGGCTACTATAGAAAGTAGAATGGAGATTCTTCAGAAAACTTGGAATGGAACTACCATTTGACCCAGCTATCCCACTCCTTGGACTTAAAATCAGCATACTACAGTGACACAGCCACATCAATGTTCATAGTAGCTCAATTCACAATAGCTAAACTATGGAACCAGCCTAGAAGCCCTTCAATAAATGAATAGGTAAAGAAATTGTGGTATATATACATAATGGAATATTACTCAGCCTTAAAGAAGAATGAAATGATGACATTTGCAGGTAAATTAATGGAGTCAGAGAACATCATGCTAAATGAAATAAGTCGATCCCAGAAAACCAAAAGCCAAATGTTTTCTCTGATATGTGAAAGCTGATCCATAATGGGGAACAAAGGAAGAATGGAAGAGCTTTGGATTAGGCAGAGAACAGTGAAGGGAAGGGAAGGGAATTGGGGGGGATGGTGGAATGAGACAGACATTATTACTCTATGTACATGTATGATTGCACAAATGGTGTGACTGCACTGTTTAAAACCAGAGAAATTAAAATTTGTGTTTCATTTGTGTACAATGAGTTGAAATGAAAATGCATTCTGCTGTCATATGTAACTAATTACAACAAATAATAAAAAAAACAAAGAAAATTAAAACAAAACCAAAACATAACAACAATAACAAAAAGAAATCCTGCACAATATTGGCAACTGTTTGCTATGTAAAATTTATGAGAATTGATGGAAATAGTGAAATTACCTTGAATGGGGCATTGATGAGAAACATCATACTAAATTTTCAATTCATGCTACTAACAAAAAAGTAAAAATGTTATAACCTTTTAAGTCAATTGTGCCCAAAGTTCATTTAGGAGAACCTCACAGGCAACAAGCAATACTGAGCCAAATATTCCACAGACACTGGACGTAATGATTTCTTTTGATCTTTTCTAATTTTTTTTCTTCTTCTGATTCAATTACCACTTTCCTGGAAGGGATACAATTATCAACAACTGGTGATCTGATTGACTGCCATTGCTCTTGGAAGACATGAGAGAAAATGAGCTTAAAAGCAACATGGTCAGAAGTATAACATGAACTAGTGACCCACACACTGAAGCAGGAATCCCCGCTAATGTGGTGGCCATGGAAGCATCCCTTGCACATGAAGATTAGGGGAACCCACAGTACACACACCCTGACGTCACCCTGACATCTGGGATGGGCAGATCATCGATAGAGCTGTGTTGACATTTAATGGTGTTTCTCTTACACAATGTACACTGCTCCCTCCTTGTCAGAAGCACTTGGACCATATTTTGAGAAAGCTAGAAAATGAAGGTGAAGAGGAGCAAGCTAAACCATGTGATATAAACAGAACACTCCTGGTGACAGGGCTTGTACAAAGGAAAGTGCATTTGTATTTTGGAGTTGAAAACAAACAACTTATGTATATTATGAAAGTGGAAACAGTATCCAATTAACAACTCAAACTCCATTAAGACCAACATCCTTCCTGTCTGCCCTGTTCCCATCCTGCTCCCAGCTGTGGCCGCTGAAGGTGGAACAGAGACCCTGCTGCCTTTCTACTGAGACATAGATTATTACACTCTAATCTGAAGGCTCTGGACATTCTCAGTGTTTCACTCTGCTGTCTTTCTGCACATTTCTGCTATGCATACTCTTTCTATAAAAGGCATATTAAATTAATAACTGTCCTTCTCAATCAGCATCGATATGTTACTGAGAATTTTTTAAAAAGAGATTAAACATTTATTTATGACATTTAAATGCAAGAGATCAGAAAACGAATATGATGTAGTTTTTTTTTTAAAATAGACATTTTTAACTTTAAAAATATTTAGAAAAGTGGTACATGCACATTCCTGTGAAAGAGCAATCAAATATAGCCCTGCCCTTCCATGGCTCCAATTACTTAAAAGGCTTTTAACTTCAAGTGTTTTCTCCTATGTTTCAAAAATAATCTTGTTATTTGCTATTTTTAGTCAGTGTCTACTTATGCAAATCTACCTTCCTAATATCCTCTCTGTGTTCTTGGCATAACAGAATCATTCTTAGTTAACAACCCATCTTTACATCATCATGACTACTATTTGGTATAAAGTCAAGGACTGCGTTATTACTATATCTCTTTTCCCAGTATGCTGTTGCCTATTTTTTCACTTGCAGAGTTTGCCAAATCTCAATTCTTATTTTTTTTTCTTAGACTTGAACCACATTCTGTATCTTTCTATGTTTGTGTTTTATTTTTTACACTGAAAGTCTCATCGTCTCAGATGGATTTGTTCCCTCCTTTGCCCTGCAGCCTTTCCTTCCTCTTCCATATCCAGCAGGTACATCCACCTGCTAGGCCAGGCATCCTGCTGCCTCCTTAGACTTCATTTTGCTGCTTTCCAGAAAAGTGACTTTTGACTGACTCACCAATTAAGTGAGTTTGGTATTAATGTCAGATCTGACTATGCCTGAAATAAGAAATCAGTGAAATGAGACCATAATGACTGTAAGCTTAAGAAAGTAGGCTCAAGCAATTTGTCATAAAAAGACAGAAGATATTTAATCACTCAGTCACCAAGTAGAGATCCTCACACTGCTCAGAAAAATCACAATCATGCATGCAGCAAGTCTAGTTCTGTTGAGCAAAGTAACACTCTGAGTCAATTTAACTCACCTGGTCTCTTGCTAAACAGACCTGGCTATGTTAATCTCACTTAAAGTCAATTCTGCAGGCTGAATTGCAATTTCAGAATAAAGGTGATCTTGGTCTGTTCATGTTGCTACAATAAAATATCTTAGACTGGGTAATTTAACTAACAGACTTATTTCTTACATTTCTAGAGGCTAGAAAGTTCAAGATCAAGATGCCATCAGACTCAGTTTCTGATGAGGGATTACTCTCTGCTTTCTATGTGGAAGAAGGGGCTTAACGGGTCAAGCTTGCTCTTCCTACTCTTTTATAAAATTCCTAATTCTATTTAATGAAGAGTCTAGTCTCAAGACTTAATTCTGAACTGGGCACAATGGTACATGCCTGTAATCCCAGCAGCTCCAAAGGCTAAGGCAGGAGGATTGAAAGTTTAAATTCAGCCTCAGCAATTTAGTGAGGACCTAAGCAACCTGTCTCTAAATAAAAGTTAAAAAGAGCTGTGTGTCCCTAATTCAATCCCCAGTACCCCCCTCTCCCTCCAAAAAAAAATTGTGTCCCAAAAGGCCCCACCTCTTAATACTGCTGCATTGGAAGTTAAGTTTGGAAATACATTTTGGAGGGATACAAACTTCAAACCCTAGCAAGACCTTGATTGGTATATTAGTGCAATGCTACCATTTGTAAGAGTTCTCTTTCCTTCTTTGGTGGTTTCTTGACTGCTTCTCTCATAGTAATTTGCACATGGAGAATAAAGAATAAAAAATAATATGCTTTTCAATAAGCATAGCTGCTCCACTGGTCTTCTGATTTGCTTGTCGTCTTGGCAGTGTGGCAGGATACCTACCTTCTTATTATGATACTGACCCTGTGGAATAGGGATGAGGATTGAAAATTTTTAATAACACTCAGTTTGTTTGCTTAATATCTATTGCATACAAAATAAGAGGCAAAATAAATCCTCAGGCAGGAGAGGTATATAGCCTGCCAGTTTTTCAGGGACTCACTTTTCCAGGAAATATTAAGGAACTGAAAAAAAAAAACAACTTAGTTTTGCTTAAATTTAAAAAAATAAAAATTTCAAACTAATAAGTGGTTAATTAAATATCTAGAAAATAAACCACTAATTGGCACATTTAATGAACTATTTAATAAATTATTATATTTAAATATAAATTTCATTATATCTGAAACATTTGGTAGAGGATAGATTTTTCTTTTTTTATTTTCCAAGAACTTCCAAGTATGCATGAGGATTCCAAAAGCAGAAATAATATGAATCTTAGCAGCTACATTTGGGTGGGGAAGGAGGGTAACTTTTTATTTTGAAATATGCCAAAACATAAGGAAAGTTAAAAAGATAGTCCAGGGGCTGGGGTTGTGGCTCAGTAGTAGAGTGCTTGCCTAGCATGCATGAGGCACTGGGTTTGATTCTCATCACTACATACAAATAAATAAAATAAAAGTCCATCAACAACTAAAAAAAAAAAAATAGTCCAGTGATTACCTGCGTACCTCCTCTTAAGATTACACAATCACTTAACTTTTAAGAATTTTTGAGGCTCTTTTCAAACTTAGTTATTTTTTACTTTTTTAAAAAAGTGGCCCTTTCATTATCTCTATTTTATAGTTGAGGCATAGAGATATTACACTTTTTTATTTTTTTAGTCACAGGGCTAGTAAATGCTTGGGTTGGGATGCAAATCCAAAGATGTCTAAAAGTCCATGTTTATTAACTTACATGCCAGAACTCATTCCTGTTATTAAATGAATTATACAGAAACAAATCTTTAATAAATTATTTTATATCAAAGTTATATTTAATGAAGGAGATATATATATATATATATATATATATATATATATGCTTTCATATGCTTTAGGAGGTGAAATCTCTAAATATGACTCTGTCTACAAAGCTTTTTAAAAGGCTTTGGGCAAACAGCAGGGCAGAACAGACCTCTTCAGCAGTGTAGCCTTGAGAGAGGTTAGTAGGCAAGCAAGATATACAAATATTTTGGACTCATTCCCACATCTGTGGAGAGAAAGGAAGTCTCTCTTTTTCTAGGGTGGCTGAGTATTTCTCAACAAACTTTTAAAGCTATATACCCTGTGTTGGGGCAGGCCCCAAAATGGTTGTAGTTAGGCTCCCTCACAGAGACTTCCTGCAGGTTATGCAATGTTTTTAGTGTGCAGGGCTGGGAACTGGCTATGTTATGGTTAGTCAAGGCCAGAACCACTGTGATCCAGCATATAGACTCAAGGTCATAAACATTAACTTGTGAGCACCTGCCCCCCTCCACCTTTATGTAACCTGTTGGCTGTGTGCCCTCTTTGTTTGAAATGTATATTAAAAAAGGGCCTAGGAAATGGGGGCTAATAAGGGCTAAAATGGAACTGGCTTGAGGTTGACTAACATCTGTGGCTACCATTGAATAAAGACTGTCTAAGATCCTAACTGCATCTTCTTCCACTTACCGAACCCCAAATGTGTTTCCTGGGCCAGAGCCCCTGCATGACACCCTGGTTTTTCCACAAAACTATGGGACTAAAATATCACCAACTCCTACATTACAGAATCACAACACATAACTTGATTGAAAGACAGAGACACTGAGGTTCCTGACCCGGGCCTGATGCACCCTCTCTCATGTGTGTCCCTCAGCTCTAGGACTACTAAGAACACTCTAACAATGTCCTGCACAGTAGGAAAGTCTCTGTCCAGACTCAAACAACGATGCTGAAGTCCTGTCTTTACCTGGAGTTAATCCTCGTTAAATTTTCAGGGTCTAAGTGTCCTCTAGTATACTTAGTCACATTTAGGGCCAATTTCAGTTTCAGTTTTCTGTGATTCAATTCTGGAATATGTACCAAATGGGCCATGGGGAAAAGCTCTAGGCTAAGTATAATTTGCTTATACGTAATATAAAGTTTCTGAATGAATATCACATTGCTTTTCAGCTGCTCAAAACATTCCTCATCTATCGAGATATCTCATTTTACAGTGATCACAGGCCTGTGTAAGCATTATTGTCCTTCAACCACTGAGACTACTGAGGCACTGTGAGACCAAGAGCTAAAGAGCCAAGTGGTAATAGAGCCAAGACTGAAAGGTAAGCCTCTGACTCCAGCCCTTTCCATTTCTATGGCATGGTTACTTGTATAACTTCTTCAGCTTTACTTTTTCTGAGATATTATGTGTTTTCTAGTAGTGGCATTAAGAATAGGAAAAAGAAGTGACTAATGAGATACAATTCAAGAGGTTTCCAATGAGGCCAAGAATCACACATTGACTTCAGTGTTAGAGGGCCTAAAATGGCACAAGGACACAGGTGTTAGGACCTGAGACGCTTTCAGTCCACAAGACAGTGCAATCAAAGTCACCCAGAGGGGGTGTACCCTAAGCAGAAATTGTCTTTGTCAGGGAGAGAGAGGGAGACAATGTAATTGGCCACGGTTACATAGCCCCTGGGAAAGGGTTTTAGAAAAGGTTCCAATGTGGTAAGGAGGAATGACAACCTGAGGAAGTTGTCAGAAGTGGAAGCAAAATGTGGTGACACTGAGGGGAAGAGCTGGAAATAGACTTTGCTTACTTCCCAGATCTGCCTGGGGCCAGTTTTGATTTCCTCCTTAAACATTGAATTTGCCCTTGTCCACCTTGGAAGATTGTGGGAGTTTTATTTTAATATGAAAAATACAAAAAGGGATGACTTTCGAGGTCACAAACAGTAAAGTCTCTCTAATTTGCTTAGGATGTGTGTCTCTATTGTCCTTCAACTTCAAGGTTTTTTTTTTTTTTGAGAAGAATTTTCCAAAAATTTCATACAACTAAAAGAAATGGGAAAAATCTAGGTATCTGTGGTCATAAAAGTTTGGTGAATGTAGGCTGACATTTATCCCAAGATTAACAATTGTACAATTGCATATTACAAACTCTGAGAACTTCAGTTTCTTTAAACCTGTTTCCCAATTTACTTGCCCATAAAATATCCCTCTTTTAAAAATAATATTCTATGAAATGCTTCAAGTAAATGATACTTCACCAGACTCTCTATATACTAAAAATAAAATATGTTGAAACTTTTGTTCATATTTAATTGGCATCTAATGGTTCAAAGTGTGAGTCTGTTGTAAATTTTTGAGTTTATATGGAATTCAATTTTGTTTCAATTAATGCATACATTATTTAAGGACTCATGTGTACCTTTTACTTGTTCCCCAAATTAAGTATTTACTTCAAATATTCTCATCAGGTCCAAGATTAAGTTGAATTTGCTTTTGGTAACAAACTAATACTAATAATATTGTATAGAAAATATAGGTCCTCAGCAAGACTTGGATCTCACCCTTGTTCTACATGATTAAAAAGAAATCATTAATTAGATAAAAAAAATTAGTAGAGAATGCTGGTAACAAAACACATTAGTTTGGGAATGATACACTTCATATAAATATGAATATATATATACACACATGTATATACATGTATATATATATACAATGGTACACATTAAGTATGTACATTATGTATATAATGATATAATTATGTAAATTATGTGTATATTTTATATGTATATGTACACATATATAGTACATATACATATAAAATTATGTATGTACAATATATATATGCATATATATGTACATTATATATATAGGTATAGGCATAGTGATTTAAAACTAGTGTCCTTCCTTTTTATTATAAAGATTTTGATCACCTAGCTAGGCTAGGTCCAAAACATAAGTTTTGACTCTTCATATACTCCTAGCCTTTAAACTTTTCTTGTTATTGGCCTCTAAGTTGTGGTACAGTATCATTTCATTGTGATTGAGGAGATCTGAATTGAATGCTTGTTTTCTCTAAGTATTTGTGTAGACTTAGTTCTATAACTTCTTATCAGAAACTTGATTTTATTTGTTATTATTATTAAAGTTTTAGAATAAGGCAGATAAATAAGTTTTGGAATGCATATACCAGTTAGTATGAATTAACTTTTCTTTATATCATGTAGGATCAATTTACCATAATACTACTATTGTAAAGACATACCATATATTACTTAATGAAATAAAAATTTCATGGGCATGATACACATGAACAAGGAGTTACTTATCTGGGAAAATATTAGCAATGGCTAGAAAGATTCAAAATGTTGAAATATTAATTTTCTTACACAAAACTGGGCTCATGTATGATACATATTACTTTTATCTTCCTTCCTATTGTAGTCAAGTACTCCCAAAAGTACATATTGCCTCTTCATATCTCTCTTGTGATTTCATCCAGATTTATGTTTTTAGAATAAGTAAGCTGATTATTGCCAATGTGTTTTTCTAGCTCTGGGCACTGCCCTGAGCTGCAGACTCACAAATCCAATCATCCATTTGACATCTTCATTTGGCTCTCTAATACACATTTAAAAATTAACATGTCCAAAATGGAAATTTTGACTCTCTATATAATCCTAGCCTCTGAACTTCTCTTGTGAAATCTTTCCATTTTAGCACATAGCACAGAAAAATTTCCAAACCCTAGGAAGAATCCTTTCTGGCTCTCTTCATCTCCAACAGATGAAAATCATCAACAAATCTGCTTCTTGTCATCCAAAGTGATACCACACTAGTTCATGTCACCACCGTTTTATTCTTGGAGTATGGCTGTAGATCACTAACTGCTGGTTCTATTTGCATTTGTTATATTTGCATGATATATCAGAAATAGATAAATCTTTTAGAAACATCGTTTTGATCATTTTACTGTTCCATTTCAAACTCTCCAGAAGGATCTCATTGAATTTAGAAGCAAATTCAAATTCCTTTGCATGAAGTTATGCTTTGGTCCTGCCTACCCCTTCAACTCTATCTTTTAATTTTCCCTCTTCTCTAGTGCTCAAAGATACCAACAAATTAGTTCTGTGCTAACTCCCTTAAAGAGATAAATAGTGACACAGGAAAACCTCCTTTCCATTTGTTTTTACCAGGTTCCATTTGTTTGAATTTAATGATATACTTTTACAGAAGGTGGCTTCCGTACCAATGCACAAAGTTAACTTGACAACTAGCAGTCATGCCTGTAGAACATTGTTCTGTACCATGTTTATACATTTGACCTTGCCTGGTTCTAACATAAAGCAAGGCAATATGAACAAACAAAATCAAGCCACCAATCAATATGCCTTTTAAAAAATATTTCAGATGACATTACTGTAAAAAGCCTCACACAAAAGATCTCCTAAATTTATAAGCAACATCTAAATTAACTTTCGTAATATGCTTAAATACAATGGAAGAAATCAAATAAAAAGATTTTGGAATACAAATGGTACTGCAACACAATAGATATTTTTAAAAGTTTTATAGGGTTGGTAAAAAATGTTATGAAAGTACAAAACTATTAAAACATAGACATTTTATCTAGACAATAAGAATGCCACTGATTGTCTTCTGTCACTCTTTTCCTCACCTTATACAATCTAGCAACACCGAAATGCTCATGTTTCTCTAGAAGTACTGTCATGCTCTATGCCTCTATACCTCTGGGCTGGTTCCTTCTTCTGCCTCAGGAGCCCTCCTGGGAGAGTCAGTCATAGATTTATCACATCTCATCTACTAGGAACCCTGGTGGTCTCACACTCTAGTCCCTGCTCTGCTCTACTGTGAACATAACTCCATATAAAGCATATTTATAAGAATATAATGGCACATCTTCTTGTTTGTGTATCATATTAAAAATTAATTCTTTATTTAAAATTCATTTCCTTTAAAGGACTGTCAGCTTCCTGACTTCATGAACTGTCACATTCATCCTTATGTTTTTCACAGCTTGTCCCAATGCCTTATGCAGAGTGTTTGCATTTGTTGACCTCAACTCTGTTTTAGTTTTATTGACTAAATAGGCATACAGTTTACATTTTGCTTTGCTTAAGTTTTGTGGACACAATCGGTAAACAAAATGAAAGACAAAAGACAAATATAACCCAGAACTGTATAAATACCAATCAGGCAGTTTTCATGTTTTGAGTACAAATCCTATGTACACATCCCTCTCTATTTTGATTTCATGTTTTGTTAAGTGCATGCTAAGTTCTCCTGTTGACATAGAAAGTCCAATTTCTCCCTTTATATAAATGCTTTGCCAAAGAATATGGGGCAATGTGATATAAAAAATCGACGGCAATTTTTTTAGGCTAAGACATTCACAGATCTTATAAACATTTATAAGGTCTTATTAACATATTATAAGGTCTCCTCTTTCTGAGATATCTAGGACCTTTAAGTGAAAAATGCATTCAATACACCTAACTACCAAATATTATGGCTTAGTAAAAAGCACATTATCATGTATTGGGGACTTACTCAGAGCAGCAATTTGCTGCCACAGCCCAGAATCTCTGGAGTACTAGACTGAATATTGTGAGCCCCAGAAAAGACCAAAATTAAAAATTCAGAGAACAGTTTCCACTGAATGCTTATTGATTTCACACCATGGTAAAATCTCAAGACATCATGAATTAAACCACTGTAATGCAAGGACACCCCCACATACACAGATTTTAGTTGTTATAATTAAATTTATGCATTTTATATTACTTAAGTCGCTCTACTTTCCTCAAGGTTTCTGCAGTTAGAATGTGTCTTTTTTTGGTATTTGAATAGATAATAACTGATTTTTAAAAATGTCTTTGGTTTCTAGTATTGGGTTGATGGGAGAATAAAGGGGCTATTGTTCAATTTTGGCAAGATGGAAATGAGCTGGGTTGGAGGCACTACATAAACTCTTTGGAGCATGCTGAGTATAAGCCAGCAGCAGGTCTTTTACTTGGCAAGCTTAGTGAGCACTTAGAGTCATATACAATAATAGTGTATAGGAAAATTTTCAAACAGATAAAAAAATATATAAAATGTAAATCAATTTTTTTTTACTTTTTCTCCAAATTTTTTAATTTTCTTCCCAAGAGATAGCATATTGGAAATTATTCTAGAAAGAGCATGCACATATGAAGTCTTTTATTTATCATAATACACATATAATTTTGTCCTTTTTCCTACTATAGTATAACATAGAAATCTTTCCACACTAGAGCATCAAGATCTCTTATTATTTTTAGTTGCTGTACAGTATTTCACTGGATACACATAATTTAGTTATTTTCTCATTGATGATTGTTAGAGTTGTTTCTTGTAATTTGCTGTTGCATACAATCTTAAAAATTCTGACTCATAAGCATTTTTCTAGCTGACTACAGATAGTATTGCTGAGTGGAATTTCTAGGGTATGGATCATGTACATTTTAAATGTTAATAGATATTATAGAATGATTTTCCCAATAGTTTGCATCGATATAACTTCCCATAAAGAGCATATGAGAGTTATAGTTTCCTCAAATCATTGTCAATACTGGGTAGTACAAAAATTTTGAATTGTTGCCAATCTCATTTCACACACACAAAAAGAATAACTTTAGGGTTAATAAAAAAAAAGAAAGAAAGAACAACAACAACAACAACAACAACAAAACCTTTTGGGCCTTGGCCATGGGTTCTGGAGGTCCGAGGGAGGAGTGATACTACAACTATGATTATGATTTTTTTTTTTTGTACTGGAAATTGAACTCAGGGGCACTCAACCACTGAGCCACACCCTCAGCCCTATTTTGTATTTTATTTAGAGGCAGGGCCTCACTGATTCCCTGAGTGCCTTGCTTTTGCTGAGGTTGGCTTTTAATTCCAGATCCTCCTGCCTCAGCCTTGGGAGCTGCTGGGATTACATGCGCCACCACACCCAGCACAACTGGTATTTTTAGTGCCTCTTCTCACAGGACCAATTGTCCTTTTAAGGGATCTAATGTAGTTCCTGTTTCCTCTTTCATTCGACTAAATCTCCTACTTGCAGGAAATAATTTGTTCTCAGTGACTTTGCACATTGTACCTTCCCTTTCCAGTTTACCATTGAGATGGAATAACTACACAACAAAACAAAATGCTGACCAAGATCTGAGATTGTAGGAGAAATATTCAGCTACCTTTCCTCCCTATTTATTTATTTTTAATGGTATGGAATACCCTTTCACTATCTAATTAATTCAGATCATGGGTGGGAGGTGGTTGTATTCATGCCACTGTTAGGAAGGCACTGTCTGAATTGTTTTGACAGAAGAGATAGCAGTGGCTAAGGGGTGGGTAGATGTCAGGGTGTAGAAGACACCATATCCTGATTTCTGGGATCCTCTGTCTTCTTGACTACCACTGTTCAACAACTATAACTTGAGATTATGTCATTTCCTTTAATATATTGCTGAGTGTGTACCTTTAGTGTTTTAAAACTTTTTTTTTCTCTTTTAGTTAATGTTCAATTTGGGAGAAGACAATTCAATTATATAGTTTTTCTCTTAACATTTCACCTTAGAAATCTCTTAGCTTAATTTTTGCAAATTGTATTTATTTAAGAAAAAAATATAGATGTAAAATATATTCATTCTAAGATTCTCCTAATATGACTCCCCCATGACTACAGTCACGGCTCACAGTATTGCTGACACACATAACGGCTGCTACTAGACCTCTTTTTTTTTTTTTTAATCAACAGTCAAATGGAGAACTACTTTCTGTTCCCTCTATGATAATACCTTTCTGGAGTGTATTCTCTAGGGAATATCAAGTAATGTTTTTCTCCAGTTTTTTCAGCTTCCTCAAGAATATTTTTCTGAGCTCTATCACAGAAAATTAAAATGGGTAATAAAAGTCGAATTATACACCAAAGAGACAAGCAGAAACTGGAAAATTTAAACTAAATTTTACAAGGACATCGCATTTTTTTCATGCAAGTTAGTTCAATTAAACCTAATGCTGCAGTTCTAACTCTTAAGACCCAAAGCACAATGTAAATGTTTTAGGATGAAATTTAATATACTTTAAATACTTTCTCTTGGCAGAGCTCCAGAAAATACTTCATAATAGTAAGTTACTTCAAATTCCATTTGACTGCTTTTTTAAAAATAATTTATTTCTGGTTCAATACTTCTCTTTTTCTTTATGTGGCATGAATGAGTTTTTGGATGGACAGTTTCATTGTCATTTTAAGTGTTTTTCCTTGATTGCTATAGCACCTAAGCTGGAGATGTGACACTTCTGCAATGTGATCCTCTCTCTGCTCCCCCTCTTTCTAGGTGCATATATTTAACATTAATAACTCATCCTTACTCCCTGGGAAGCTTATCTTTTCTCTCCCCGGAATATTATTTTTGTATTCAAGTGCAAGAAGGGAAATATACAATGAAATAAGAAAAAAATTATGTACTGGGATCATGAGTTTATCTCACCATAGATAAACAATAGTGGGGATATAAGTCTAATATTTACATTGTCATTAATTTCCTATATTCATAACTACTCTTTCATTTGTATAGTCAACCCTATGGAAAAAAGTATTATTATATTTATATGCTTATTTTACTAAAAGGGAAACCAAGGCACAGAGCAGTTCAGTGTTTTCTTCATGATTACAAAGCAAAGAAGTCAGAGAGCTGGATTACAAACCAGTCAGAATGATCCCTGACCCTAAATGCTTTTTCATTAGAATAATGTTGTACATAGGTCACATAGACCTTTTCATGAAACAGTTTCCATTTAACCAGTTATGCTACCTTGAGCAAATTAGCCTCTCTATTCCTCTCTAAAATGGGGATAACAATGCTCATCTCATAAGGTATACTAGAATTAAATTTAGATCATAAAATTGTAAAAAATGTACTTAGCCTATGATGAACAGTTAAAAAGTGGTAGTTTTTATGGTTATGTCCTCTGCTAATATGATAAATTTTCTCTGTGAAAATGAAAGTGAAATGACAGTGGCTTTCAGAAAGTTTGCTATGAAAAATATGCATAAATATTATCAGGCTTCCAATTTGGAAAAAAAAATCTTGTTTTGGTTACACCATTGAAAAGATTCATAACTTTTGTCAGAAATTAGAAATACCATCTGTAGCCAATGCAAGAAAAAGAAATCTGCCCTGATATGCAGGAGCACAAGAGCAGCTATATTACAGAATTTTCCTAAATTGTCCATTAAGTTTTAAATACACACTTTCATTCTTGTGGGATTCCATGATACTTTATATTCCATAACCTCATGATAATGTTTCACATATCATAATAAAAAAATCCTCATGGTTGTATCTCTAACTAGTGTCTTTATTCTTAGCACCAAGTATAATACTTAGACATAGAAGGGATTCAGAAAACAGTTGGTGACTGTGCATATTACCTAATGCTCAAAATATGCCTGGGGGCTTTGGCAAAGGTGCTGTTGGTTTGGAGACTAACTGCCACTCTCTAGTTTTGTGACCTTATCAGTATGTGATTTAAGACGCTGTTTTTTTTTTTTTCATTTTTTTTCTATAAAATGGGGACAACAAAAAGACCTCCTCTGGAAGATTGTTGCAGGCATCAATGAAAGTGATACCTGTAAAGTGGTTTACATTCATACAAAGTGAGTGCTCCATTTTTGATTTTCTCCTTCAGCCCCATTGTAATAAATGTATGAGTAGAAAAAGCATCTGCATTTTATCACTCTTGTTATAAGATGCTACCTACCCTGTGAAATACTTGGATTCAAAATATTGAGTTCGCTAAACACCCTTTCTTGCCTGCTGCTTGTTAATATAATAATTACTTGATATAATAATTTTATTCTATTGAGAGTTAGTATTTATATGTTGATAAGTGAAAGTAAATAATGTAAAAATTTAAGCACTTGCACCTATATAACATGTGGGGGTCTTTTATCTGTGCTATTTCATTTAATATATATTACACAAATAATGGTTCTTTTTAAATATTTTTCCCTGCATTTTTGAGATATCATTGGTGAAGAACAGAAAACTGTAACTAAAGGATTCAGGATCTTGCCAGTTTTCTAATACAACAAAGACTATCATCAGATAGCATTTTCTCTTGACATAAAAATTCTAGCACTATGATAACAAATGGTATGTTTAATGAGCTATATTTGTATAATATTAAAAACAGTGCTTGCTATACTGTGTCTAATATTTATCATTACTATTTCTGCCAAAAGCAATGATATCAGTTAAAATGCATGGAAAGCTAATGTTGTTTACCCACAAGTTATAATTTTTCACATTATAAAAACAGATCACAAATTTTTTTCTTATGAGAAACAATAGTAAAAGGAATATAAAATAATTAATCATATAATGGAATTGCTATTGTCTTTGCCAAGAACTCATTTAAATGATCCAATTTGCTTTTGAAAACATTGTATTTGGCATTCAGCTTTCCTCTAATTCAAAGAATTTAGACATTTTAAATAGAAAATGAAATCACTTTCAATTAATACTGAGTATTGTTACAAAGTAGTTCCTATACCCTTGATTGATGCATTCTGTATTTTGTCAGTATTTCTTGTTCACTGCAAATTTTGAATTTGGTTATAAAAAGTAAAGACATGTGTTTACCTTTTAAGATGCCTCAGGGAAAAAGAATGACAAATGAATGAGACACAGATTGAAGCTGTTTGTGCTCATTTTTAGAATGTTTTATATTTCAGTGCCTTCACATTTGCAAATCTTAATTCAAGATATTTTACATTTTCCCCTGTGCTCAATATTTGAGTACCTCAATACTGCCATCTGCATCTGCTATTCATATACTAGAAATTTTGGAATTTTTAACTGACTCTCAGAATATTCTAAGTAAAAGCAATTTGTCTTTGAATGAATATATTTTAAAATTTCTTTCCTTTGAAAGACTAATAGAATTAATGGAAGTTAATAAATAGCATAGTTTTTTTTTTCTTAACTTCACAACACTCATAAATGGTTGGAAAGCAGAAGCAATTCACAGAGCTATATGACCAAAACTATCTCCCTTAATCTGATTTTATATTCTACTCTCATTAGGCTTCCCAATGCTAATGACAAAAAGAAGAGCTCAGTGGCACTCCATTTGCTGGCAACTAAACCCAAAAGTAAAGCCAGTGTATTCACTGTAGTCATTTGGAACTAATATTTATGTCCATTTTCTGCCATTCCCTTACATGGTAGTGATATGGTGGGCAGGGAGAACATAAACACATTTTTTTTTTTTTTACAAATTACTAATGTTATGGTTTGGATATAAAGTGTATAAACACTTTTCACACACAAAGACACACACAGACACACACTCAGAATCTCAACATTCTCAATGCTGCTCCCATGATACCTGCAATGGAATAAAGGGGAGAACCTACTAATATGATGTGGATATGAGCCTAAAGTCTTGTGTGTTGGGAATATGATAGTCAACACAGTAATGTTCAGAGGTGAAAGGATTAGATTACGAGCTTCACAACCTCCTTGATGGATGAATCCATTGGTGCAATAATCATGTGAATGGAATACTGGGTTATCACAATGGGAAAGGGGGGCATGGCTGGACAAAGTAGGTGACTGGAGATTTCTCATTGTGGATTATATTTTTTTCCTTGGCTTTTCCTTTTCTTTCACACCCGCCTCGGCTTCCTGGCTATCATGAGCTGAGCAACTTTCCTCCCCTAGGCCCTTCTGCCATGATCTGTTCTGCCTCATTTTGGGAACAGAACAATGGAGTTGGCCAACTATGGACTGAACCTCTGAAGCCCATGAGCCCAAAATAAACTTTTCCTTTTCTAAATTATTTTTTTTGCTGTATATTTTGGTCACCGCCATGAAAAGTTGACTTAAACACCTACTTTAGTCAAGCAGAGCATGACTCATTGACACACAGTGGGTCAATGACCTCATGGGCAGGCTTAGTCAAGGAATGTGAGACAACATTATGGATGAGGGAGAAAAAGAGATAATTTGGCAGAAATAAATAACACTATTTCATTCACAGCTGATTCACTTAAACTCTGCTCTTCACTTACCATTATTCAAGTTTCAAAGAGCACCCGTGCTCTCTCTCTCATACACACACACACACACACACACACACACACACTTAGAAATTCAGCATCCTCGGTGCTGCTTTCATAGTAGCTACTATAGAATAACTGATGGAATCTTTAAAGAATATCTTGGTTTTAAAGTCAAAGAAGGGGGAAGCTATGAGTAACAGTGATAACAGAAGAGAGCTCATTCCAGAACTGAAGCTCCAAGTTGCCTAAATAAGTTCTGGATGACTCCCGAACAACTTCTATTATGTTTCCTAGAAGAGTTGCTTCCCTCTAGTGAACTGTTTGAAAATTCACTAAGTTTAAATTTGTATGTGAGCGATCACCTTCTCATTCGAGTGCCTGAGAAGGCATGGCCACAATGAATAAGGGCATTTGTGCACATATTAGTGTGAATTATACCATTGCTTTTTTCTCAGAGACACCTGAGAGAGAAGATTCACCTGATGAGCTCTGAGTTTTGCCTGGCTGGAAAGGAATGAGAATGTGAGGTTATCCCTGAGCTTCAATTTCACAGTGCATGGGGAGGTCTGCTGAGTGGTGTGTGTTGTGAGGAACCTGGGGGCAGAGGGGTGCCATTTGCATTTTCATGGCCTGAAAGTCTCAGGTGGAAATACTGTCTTTAGATTTTAAGGAGATGATAAAAATAAATATTAGATGTGATTGCATCACAATTTAATACATGGTCGGCTCTTTTTTTAAATGATGCAGATCTTAGAAATTCAGATTTGGTAGATACCCTTGGTTAGTTTGGCAAGATTAAGAAGTATACACCATAAACAAAGAAAAAATCACCAAGCTTTTCATATTTTTAAGCATTCAATGTTTTTAGATGTGACTTTACTATATTTTAATAAAAAATCATGATGATTTTCCTTTTGGATATGGGTTCTGGGAAAAAAATGAATTTCACAATTTTTGTTGCCTTTTAGATTCCTCCTCCTCTGGAGGAAGGTGGGAAATGAACAAAATTGATTTATTTTCCTTTCTATACTTATCAGTATTAACCTTAAAGATACAGCCAGACTGAATGACTAAATTGTGAAATGACTGCTCTTAATCAAGAATAGTTTTCTATTATTTCCCGTGAAGTAGAAGTTCATTCAATGATGATTTTCAAATTAGAAAAGAATTTCTATGCATTGTCTTTTTTAAGAAATGTAGATTTTTAATCAGTGTTCTTCAACTATGTTCAGGAAAAGTTTATATTTATGGAACATCTGTCACCTGCAAGTCCTCTACTATTTCACTTAATACTGCAACCTGTGGGACAGTTAAACAGCAGGGAACCAGGGACAAGGGAGGGTTTGTGGTAGGGGAGGAACAGATGTACATTTTGTGTGGCCACTGTTGTCACTTTACACCAAGATCTACCTGAGGTGGAAGTGGCCTTCATAGTTTCTTAAGTAAAATTGATAATTGAGTACAATGAATCATTTTGACATTAAGAGGTACCCACACTATGGCTTTCGCTCATAGAATCTCAACGTTCTTTACATAAACAATCTTCAAAATTTAATATTCTGCAAGGCAGTAAATGTTAGAAGGAAATGAGGAAACTTGTGACAAAAGAAAACAAAATTTAAGAAGAATCATGTAAGAGGTAAAGGAAGGTATTTTAAAAATCAGGATTGAGCAAGTTATTTAAAATTAAACACTTATTCTAAAAGGAGGGGAGAGAGCAAGTCTTTGAGGTCAGTTCTCTGGAAATTCATATGTTAATATCATCCAAGTTATGCATTCCTCACAAGTGAAGTCTTCTACACTATGTACATACATACACAGAACACAATATACAATGTAAAAATAATCATACATATTTGAACAGATTCCTCCATAGCTTACTTCTAGCAGGAAGCCCAGGACCAAATTCACTGAGCTAGGTCTGCTTCTCAGGTTGAGTCAGTAATTTTCTGGATTAAATGCATGTCATGCATGTCATGTCATCTTTTATTTGCTCCTCACAGAATTTTTCTAATGTGCTCTGACAGAAAAGGAAAACCAAAACTCTGTATATTTGAGCTTGGTGCCCTATTTTCAACTCTCATGAAGGCAGTTATATAAAAACAGTCCTAGGATTGGCACTTACAGAAAGACGCAAAATTTCAAGTAGATTGGAGCACTATGCCAAGTTCCACTGGTAATTCCAAGCTGGGAAAATGAAATTGATAACATGTTGCTGTTGACCTATGGCAAATTTATGACACTATCCTGATGGAAAATCAATGAATTTAGGAAGTTCTGTATTTACGTGCATGCCTATATTCAAATGTTATGGCAGATATAATCACACACAGAAATCTAAAAATAATAATTATATTAAATCAATATCAAATCTAAAATTTTATAGAAAAAATAAAATAGGGTTATAAACCATCATCTATTATGTTATATTGGGGACAAACTACATACCTTGTCAAGAGTCAATAATAATGAAGGCAATTAGAGGAAAAAAAAACCCACTACTTTGGATTTAGTGTACATTCTCTGTTTTTTGTTGTGTTTTGTTGTTTGTTTCTTTTTCATATTTAAAAGGGAACAGGGAAAGGGCAATCCCTGAATTGCTTTCCAAGCCAGGCTTCCGGCTGTCTGTCTGATGGCCTGGATAATAACTACCATAGACTATGGAGATGGGAAAGCAAATTTGTTGTTAGGGATGAGTTTGGCATGTAAAAAGCTGAAGGTTGGTATCAAAAGTAGTTGCTTAGGCAGGCAACATCTTAATGTGGAAGATTTGAATTCAAGGCTCATCAGTTAGTGTGTGTGTGTGTGTGTGTGTGTGTGTGTGTGTGTGTATACTTTAAGAGTAATAATATGTAATAATAAATATATATAATTTAGAGTAATAATATGCCATCAAAAAGCATAATGTACAGTATTTTATACATAGGTGCTACATAAAGCTGAATTCCATAGCAGTTTTAGAATGAACTATGGTAGGAAAATAAAGGGGTATATTTTAGACTTGAAATGATACAGGTTTGGATGGGAGTGTAAGGAGTGACACACAGAGATGAACTAATAAAAAGTTATTGCAAAGGAAACTTTTCCACTGAAGAAACATAATGGCTCCAAACAAAGTATATTTCCCCTAATATTCAAACTCATAAGCAGTTTTTAAGCTCAAGTTCCATTAGTGAGGATAAGGACAACTATCCTATTTTTAAAAGCCACCCATCTTTTCTGAGATTGCAGTAGGATCCTGTGAATGAGTCAAAGGTACATGCAAGAAAACACGCAGTCGTGATTTAAAATGTTCACTTGGAGAGGGGCATACCACGTAAGCTGACTTACAGGACAACAGTCTTTTAATGATCTCACATTGATGGCATGAAGTACATACCATACCTTAAACAATGAATGGAAGTTCAATTAACACTGCAATTATCATAAAGGTATTTTGGTAACCAGAGTGTCAGCATTATTTGAAATGTAGAATTTGACAAGAAATATGAAAGCAGTAGTATATTTGGAAGGTAATATTGTTTTTATTTGAAGCAATGTAAAATTAGAGTATTAAGAAGTATAAATGGGCTGAGGTTGTGGTCTAGTGGTAGAGCACTTGCCTAGCGTATGTGAGGCACTGAGTTTGATTCTCAGCACCACATATGAATAAATGAATAAATAAAGGCCCATCAACAATTCAAAAATATTTTTAAAAAATATAAATGGAGAATTCTTAAATTACACAGTTATAAATGGCAAGAATGATAGATTGCATTATAGAATATTGTATTAGGATATTTATTTAACCTCTTGTAATGTAATGTATTTAATATCTCTCCTGACAGATGGTTATAGAGATTCTGCATAATGAAAACTAGTCTGTTTTGCTGGATAACTCTAATGAGTAGGCCCATCTTATCTTTATCCCCAAACTGTCTCCATAATACCTATTTAATAATTTTGACTGGTCTTGGAAAAAGCATAAAAATGATTATTCTTCCTCACAGTTGACAGTTGTTAAAATATCCTAATCTTGTCTTTACTAAAGACTTTATTTGCCAGGGTAAACATCTGAGTTCCAGTATTAGTTATAATGGAAATATTTTATAGTAATTCACATCATGAGAAAAGAAATTAGGAAACATGGGAAATACATGCCTGTGGTCTAGGCTTCATGTATATTATCTTATTTAATCCTCATTACAGGTAAAAGAATCTCAAAGAAAGCTTTACCATTTATTCAAGTTCAAAATTGACTTTTAAAAACAAATATTGCTATAGGCCCATTTATCAATGTTTGGAATATGATTATTTTTTTCTTTGAATTGTAATTAATTACCTAAATTTTATTTTCCCCTTAGCAATTAATACTTCACACTGTGTTTATTTAGTAAAAGATGTGAGGAAACTCTAGCAAGGGAACATCACCAACTACCAGCAATATTCCAGGAACATTTTATATGTTGTTTCATTCAATTGTCCTAAAAGTCATATGAGGTAGATACTGTGATTTCCATTTCACAGAGAAGGAATTGAAGTTCACAGAGTTTAAGCAACTTATAGATTTTCATAGCCATATGATTATCATAGTAATAAAAAGATTATCATAGTAATAAGTAGCAGCTTTGGTATGCACACAGTCTGCTGATTCCCAAACCTCTGCTTTTTCTGTGATAGCATAACAGATTATAAGGGAACTTACTTCATGAGGTTGTTGGTGAATTAGCTGCCATGTCTCACTGCTGGTGCTTGGCAGCCTTAGGAAAACACCTGCTTAGTCCCACATGGTCTCTTCTCCCCATTGAAATCTACTTAGCCCAGACATGGGGAAGTGAACTATTAGCTTCTCTGAAAGTTTTCGCAGTAAACATGTTTTCTGTGTGCAAAGTTGTCTTTGACTGTGACACTGAAAGTCTTGTGACACAACTAGGAATAGGTATTATTGTAGGATCCTGCATTAATAATAGAATCCTACATGTTCTTTTAAACTCCATCCTGATCTCTACCTGTATTCCAGTCAATACAGGCCTCACATTGATGTCTCAGATGAAACAGAAATACAACTGTTTTGCACTTAATTCCCTGTTTAATTCCTGTCCTCCACACACCATTGCCTTAGGAATTCAATCTGAGTCTCTTAATATGAAATATGTCCATTCTTTGCTTTTTCCCCTTCTAATTCCTACTTGTGCTACAGGAATGCCAGATTGTGAGTAGCTCATATTGTTTCACACTTTTGCCAGCTGCATGGCTGAACCAGCAATTGGACTCCTATATATTTACCCAAGAGAAATGAAAATGACCCATATCCATACAAAAGTTTGTTTATAAACAGTTACAGCCACTTCATTCAGAATCTTCTAAACTGGAAATACCCAAGACGCCCATCAATTGGGGAATTAATTAGTAAGAAGTTTATATCCATAAAATAGAATATTATTCAGCAATAAAAGGGATAACTGATTGATAAGTGCAACAACATGAGTGAATCTCAGATGCATTACTCTAAGTGAAATAAGACAGATCCAAAGACTACATAGTGTATTATTCCATTAATATGATATTCAGAAAGAGGCAACTTCATAGGAACAGAAAACCAATCAGGGGTTACCAAGGAATCACATGGGGTAGGAGATTGACTACAGAGTGATACAAGAAAAATTTTAAGGGTGATGGGAACACTTTAGATTTTTATTGTGATAGTAATTATATAATTGAATACCTTTGTCAAATTCAAGAAACTTAATAGCCAAAATGAATAGATTTAACCACTCATAACTTATACTTTAATAAACCTGATAGTTAGAAGTCACATATCCTCTTACACTTTTGTTCAACTATCCATTCACTTTTTGAATAATGCTTCCCATTTTTGGACAACTCTTTCCCATAATTTAAAGGTGAGTCTTAAGTATCAATCTCCTTATAAAAGCTACTTCTCTACTCCTGCACTAGGCTATGGATTCCCCCTAGGGCTTTTCTATTCTCTGTGTTCTGTCTCTTATGAAACAAGATAACATAGTACTGGTACTTGACACTGCACCATAAGCTTCTTAAGGGAAAATGTAAAGTCTTATTCGTTTTTACATTTCCAGGGCTCACTATAACACATGAATTCAACAAATGCTTGTTATATGGATTAAAATTATGTTTAAAACTTTGCTTTCTTCTAAAATAATGCAGGAACTACAGAGTTTACTTGATTTAGCTCAAACCTACCTGATTATTATAAGTTTATATTCATATTATAAATAGTACAATGAATTAACTGCTACACAGTTTAATTATAATACAGTCTTTTAAAATATTCACACAGAGAGCACTATAGGACGGTTCTATTCTGATTTATTTGGCACTATTTTGCTGGCAAAATGTTTGTGAGATGCTGGATAAAGTAGAATTAAATATCTTAAAAGTTGTAAAACTATTTTATTTAAAGCAGCAGCTAACATTTTAATAGTTCTTGTGCCAAGAACTATTTTGAGTCACTTTTTAGTCTCAATTTATGTAAATGTGTGCACATAAAATTATGAAGCTCTCTGGACTAAGGCATCTAAGAACTCTCATTGGTCAATGAGACATTTAGAGGATGAAGATAATCCATGCAAATTAAACTGCTCAACTGAGCCTGTTTTATAATATTCCAAATTGCTTACTCAGTCTTCTTTTTTCTGAGACCAAAAACACATTTAATGGCCTGATAGTGTTGCAATGCTGTTGGGAAAATGGTTATTATGAGATAATTATATCCCAGCAGACTTTGAGGTACTTGGCTGCTCTTTGTACAGAATGTCACCTGAGGAGTAAGATTTCCAGATGGCCTTTTTTCTAGCAGACCTATTATTCTGATTCATAGACTGTCCTTATTTCAGGCAACAGACTACAGAAATGATGGTAGTCAATCATTGAAAAATTTAGAAAACAGTGAAAATTCGCGTTGGATTATGATTATGAATTTTACATCTGGCACATATACTCTCAGGTAAAGAATGAAACTAATCTTGTTTTGCCCATTCTTTTTAGTATTTACTGAATGATCCAGAAGGAATCAGTACTTGTGGAACAAAACAGAAGGAAGAGACAGATTCTGCAATGATTATACCATCATGGTAGCCGCAGTTTTCAATCATAACATCGTTAGTGCTTCCACTGCAGAATGGCAGATAGGGACTAGAGTGCTTGAAGCATCAGAAGGGAACATTTTAGGAACCCCAGGATCCATCACATTCTGAAACTGTAACAGTTGTGTAATTTGGTTTCCCAGAACATATAATACTCCTACTTATACCGATCACTAATGAATCACCAAACCCATAGCAAATAGTATGAAATTGACTCTCAACATGGAAAGTACTAAGGGATCTAAAGCTTTGGGGGAAAAAAGAAATTTTTATATAAGATAAAAACAAATATCGAAGGGATATAAGATGAGTTATCTGGTCACAGGATTTGTTTCTCTTCCCTTCTCTTTCTGCTTTTTTTTCCTCCTCTACTTCCCTCTTTCCCTTCCTCCTTTATATTTCAATGACAAAAGAATAAATGGATGAAGCTACATATAGAATTTCTCTCATCCCAAATCCACTGCTAGTTAATATTATCATAGCTTAATTCCATTTTATTTTAAAAATAGATACATATAGTAGCCCATATTTTGAAAGATTATTTTAATAAAATATCCATGTTATATTAAGCATTTATGATCAATGTCACTAAAATAATGATTAAATCTGATACAAAATTGACCAGTGGCTGATTCTTGCATAGTATTTATTTTGTTTATAAGTCTTTTACCAATGTTGAAAATATTTTGAAGTCTCCAAAGTAGCTGTGTAAATAATAAGACTCTACTGAAGTAAACATTTCAAGAAGCATTTATTTTTGCTCTTAAATGGTCAATATTTTATCAGTAGGTTAAGCATCCAATTTCAAGGTTCAAATGCATGGTGGTTGCTACCAAAAACATTAGCAATAAATTGTATGAGTTTTCTTTCATGTAGCTGTGAATTACTACCTATTACCACTGGGCTATTGTGGACAAAACCTCAAAAAGTTGAATAGGTCATAAGCTTAAGAAATGAATACATGAAAAGTGGTCAGTTTTCTATGACTCATTCGAGGATGACGGTTAATACACCCTCTGTAATGTGACTCCTCTCCATGCAGCATGCTTTCCTACTCTCCATATATTTCATGGCAGGGACATTTAATGGTGCAATAAAAATGCAAACATTTAATTCTTTCTGCCAAACACTCAACAACAGTAAATCATGTCATACACTAAGGAAAATTAGGCAAGCCATTTGCTACATAGTTAGCAATATTCATAATGTTGTTATAATACACTCTTTATTTTCTTCAACCCTTACTCAAGACCTTTCTTCAGCATGTAAAACTTTTGTTTTAGCAATGGAAAATATAAATTAAATAGAATGCTATTTCTTTCTCTGATGAATATGCCTATTTATAGTTTTGGTGAGAATAAACGTGTGTAATTGTATATTGAATCTGAATTGCAGCTCTCAATTACTAGCTTCTAGTCCACAAGTAAATTAGAAAAGAGACCTTGATCTATTTTTTAAATCTTTGCTAGAAAAGTAAAATAAAACAAAAAAATTAACGTAAGACTCTATGACTAGAAGATAATTTTTTCTTGACTCCTCACTCCTTATTCTTCCTGCCATTTTCTCATTTTTCTAATATTCTAGGTCCTATGACAAAATTCTGTTTAACATTCTCTGTGATACAACTATATTAAATTTAAAGGCATTGGCACCACTGAAATGAACAGCAGCCTGTGTTAATACAGCCTGGGTAAATTTGTACCAGTTGAAGGCTTCTTTGTGGAGAGATATTTTTTAAAAATCTTGCTGGTATTATATTTTCTTGGAAATAAAGAAAAGAAAATCTAGGCCATGTGAGCACTATTTTAGGAACACCAAAGGTACCCTGCTCTCATCAACAACTATTAATTGTGAAACATGGAAAAGTGTTTTCTTTGCTGTATTAAGACACATAAGACTCATAACAGATGCATTCCTGGGCAATATAACTCAGGTACTCTGCTCACAGTGAAAACACAGAAAATGCCCAACTGAAAATGAGCTCATGATAACAAGTCTGTTCTGGCTGATTGTGGATATATTTGCTCAGACAGTGCCATATAAACTGACTTGACTTCTTGGCTTCTCAAAGTTCAAAGAGAGCTTAGATGGGAATCTGGAAGTGGCCACAACAAGGTCTTAGAGGAATCTTTCCTACTCTCTTCAGGTCTCTCTAAATCTAAGCAGAAGAGCCACAGATCTTCATAAGAAACTAAATTGGTACTGAGGATTGGAAAGAAGGAAGGATAATGGGTTATGGATACTGTTTCCTTTACTGTACACCTGCCCTAATTAAGTAGGTATCTATTTCAAGGCCTTGGCCTTGAAAGCTAATTTAATTAATCTGTTCTATTATCCTCTTTTTTAAAAATTTTTGCTAATTTGGTGGTGTGAGGAAAGTGTGTGACCTTTATAGTTGGCCTACTGGAGAAAAGATTAAGTCAAGAAGAGCTAGGTGTGAAGATGTAAGAGATATGTCAGAAACAAGCCGTAGGACATTCCTGAAATAAACGTGGATAACTTGTGTGGCACACAAATTATAATTATTTTTTAGCTTTTTATTTGTTCTGTGTTTATTTACAGTTAACTTTTATGTTTGAAAATACACCACAGTCATATAGAATAAAATTGCACTGAGCTACAACACCAGCACTGGAATTTCTTTGTTTGTGGCACTGGGGATTGAACCCAGGGCCTTGTGCATGTGAGGCAAGCACTCTACCATCTGAGCTATATCTCCAGTCATAGATGGAATTTTTAATTCAACACAAGCCGTAGGACATTCCTGAAATAGGCAACAGTCTCCAAGAGACTCTAGATTTGCTGGAATTTGGGGCTATGACATATTATGGAGTGATTATATTAGAAAAAGACTAGCCTTATAAGTTGGAAGTCACTGGGAATGAGTGAATGAGAATAAAATTATTCTTTCTAAAGATTAATTTTCTTAATCTTGTGCCTTATCTCAAACTTTTTTCATTATCAACAATTTTAAATAATAATCTGACTGTAATAATCTAAGTGAAGTTACATGTTAATGGGCTAATAAATGATTAAGTTTTTTTTCATACTAACAGTCATTTCATAAGAGGAAAAGTATTAAGTAGGGAAGAAAACAGATCAGCTAGCATAGGGATTAGTCAAAGTATAAAGGTAAAACAACATAAGGTAGCCAAGGGTTACAATGAAGGGTTGGAACTAAAAACAACCTTTATATTCTTGGTAACTGTGTATAAGGCTAGTTTTGTGGAAAATTATTCAAGTATAATCATGTACAGTATCAAGATAGAAAGTAGCACCAGATAGCATATCTAGTGCCAGGAAACCTGACCAGCAGTTTTATAGGAAAAAACCACATAACCTCAGGCAAGACATTTAAAATCTCTGAATTTCATGTCCCAAGTCTGTAAAAGGAAAGTATGAAACTAGATGAATTCTAAGGTCTTTCCCAGTAATAAAATGTTATGATCTATTATCACAGAGCATTTTAATGTCATAGATTTTCTTAATAGCATAAAAAAGTAAAACAAACACTTAAATCTTATGTTACCATACTGAGAGCAAACAATGACACTTTTATTATTACCATCTATGTAAAATGCACTTGACACTGGATTAGATGATTTTCAATTTATATCTTTAAATAACATGAAGAAATATATCAAAATTACAAATTTTACATGAATAATGATAGTAATAATGTATTCAAAAAAAATTAGTCTTAAAACACTTAAAAATTTTTTGAATAGAAAAATAACATATTCAAGGTAGAATATTTATATTTACACACATACACACATAAAGAAAAATGTGGGAATAATCTACAAGTCTATCCAGAGAAACACTGTGCACATTTTAATCTTAATCTGCCCCTCCCTCTCCACATACACTTACCTACACTCACAGTTGGACTTCTTCATCTCTTTTTTTTAGTGTATCTTACTTCATGTAACATTAGCAATTTGACATGACAATAATCATTTTTTATGAACATGAGATTTCTTAAATAATAATCTGCCCTTGAATATGTCATTATATGCATAAACATTTCTCTGCTATTGGAATTTTAGTGTTTTCTAATTTATATTATATGAAATATTTTTTAATTGCCTTTGATCAACTATCTAATTATTTCCTTATGATAGGCTTCTGCAAAATATCATGCAAAAGGAAAATTTATGGCTAAACCTTAACTGTGATAATTATGAAATCTAAATCCAGAGAAATGTGATGAATAATTAATGTGCAGTTGGTTTCCAGGTATATGAACTGATGAGTTTTCCTGACATTGGGATTTGTTCATAGTAGTAATTGTCACTACCCTCTTTAAAAGTTTTACTAATAGTAGTATTTAAAAATGAAAACCTGTGTTGTAAGGCAATGCTTTCTCAACAACTTTTTTTTAAAAGTGGATTTGATAAATGCAAATAGTTGAAAAAACTATAATAATAATTAACAATAATACTTGAAGACATAGCACAGGATCAAGAATAAGGAAAAGAATGATTATTTTAGGACATACATAATATCCATTAAGAAATAATATTCTATTTGGGGAGATTCATATCTAACATACATAAGATGGATACACGTTTACACATTATGTGTGTGTGTTTTTTTTAAATCACTTTTGAACTCTATTTGAAAAAAGAGTGTTAATGGGTGGGGAGCCTATTAATGTGGCTCCCTTTCACATAGAATATGAGCAAAAGTGACTAATGCTTTTGGTAAAGTTGTTGCTATGTAATTCATAAATATTAAACTCATCCTCATCTTTCATATCTTCTTTCTTTATGTTTTTTTTTTGCTCTCATTTTCTTCAGTTAATTGTATTTCTTTCTAAGGCCAAATACTATGGATCCCTAATATTTCCTTTGTAAAAAGAGAATTTTATTAAAGTCCTTTGATTATGATTTTTTTAAATGAATAATAGGAAAGAAGTCTCATATCCTAAGTCTCTGAATGATATCAATAACCCTTCATTCATTTATCAAATATTTATTGAATATAATATTCCATGTACTGGTTTGCTTAAAATATGATGTAATAGTTGACTTAATAGAGGAATTGGAAGCATTTTTGTTAGAATATAGTGTATAATTTTTGAGGAAAGAAAAAAAGCCCAGCTCCTGACCCTGGATGCTGGCCTGAAATTCTAGGTAAGCTCTAGGTTCTCCTACCAAACCTAAACATTTTCAGAGAATATCAAGCTCAGACAAGTTTGCTCTAAGATCATGATGGAGTGAATCAAAAGAAAGCCTCTTCATACTTCTGTCTAAACACAGTAAAAAGCCACAGTTTCCTTTGCTCTCAATCCATGAGCCATTGCTGCTACTTCCCCAATTGCAGCTTTATCCTCTTGAATCTGTCTTCCCCCAGATATGATTTATAGAGAAACCCAATCTTAGAGTTGATCCTACTTTCTGACACCATTTAATTTAGAGAAAAGCCTTATCTTTTCAGACCCTCCTGCAAATTACTCAATCATACATAGCCCAAATATACTCCTGCTGAAAACCTCATGGTTTTCCATGGTTAGTTTCATCCCTTGTCACAAAGTGTAATAGGCTTGGCCTGTTTGGTGACAGCTGTGTTCCTGGTGGTCTATGGTTGAAGGCACTGTGTTCCTCTAGACTAAAAGGAGAAAAGCACAAAAACCTCATAGAGGAAGAGATCCAGTGATAGTCAGGTCTTAAATAATTAGTAAGGGGAGTGGGCACAGTGATGCACCCCCTCTAATCCCAGTGGCTCAGGAGGCTGAGGCAGGAGAATCAAGAGTTTGAAGTCAGCCTCAGCAAAAGCAAGGCACTAAGCAACTCAGTGAGACTCTGTCTCTAAACAAAGTACAAAATAGGGTTGGGGATGTTTCATCCCTGGCACTCCACCCCCTCACCCCCCATAAAAAGAATTAGAGAGGGGGAAAATGGCATGAAAAACTGGATTTTTGAAGTACCTGAAGAAAGCAAAGTGGCAGTTTGGTTTGGAGTGAAAGGTTTAAAGGAGGAAGTGCAGGTTTAAGAGAATGGAAAGAGCAGGATGAATGAAAGCCTCAGGGGCTTATGTCACTTCTCCATTAGTGACTATTCTCTAAGGAAAGGGGAGACTATGGAAGATTTTACTTGATAAATGTATGGATTGTAATTCTACTTCCAAGGAGGCAAAGGAGCAGGACTTGGCATGATGCTACACACTGGTATACAACTTGATGAGCCCTTGGAAGTAGCATGGTTTGCCAAGGAATAGATACCAGGAGAGTAGATCTTGGATCTGAAGGTTAGGAAATTATGGTTTAATTTGTGACATTGAAAATCTAGAGGCATTTGGAATATGTAGGTAGATGTAGTTCGGTGATGATATTAAAACAAGCTTTGAGGCTCACAATAGATGTGGACTTGACACACAGTAGTTGAAGGTAAGGGCAGTGTGGTCCAGGGTGTGTGAGTAATCTCACTAGGAATAGGCAGGTTGTTTCCACCATCTGTGAGGCACAGGGCTGCCTTGGAAATCAGCCAAGTAAAGCAATGGTTTACGAGTGACTTGAGGGATACCATTTGGAAAGTCTGCATTCCTCCACTTTGCTACCTATCTACTAACATAAACTCATATTTCAAGGTCCATATACAATAATATATTGTCTGTAAGTCATCCCGATTCTTTCTGCTAAAAAACAAAATAAACAAGAAACTTGAACTGTGATGGAACTTAATATTAAAATAATAATAGTTCACACATTGCTTTCATCATGTGACATGCACTGTTCTAACTCCTTAGCCTCACAATAATCCCCCAAGGTAGGCACCTATTAATGACTGAACCGGGATTTGAATGATGTCATTCTATCTCTGGAGACTGACTCTTAACCACTGCAGTATAATGACAACAGTATACGATCTTTCTAATTTTGCAATTCATCATACACTACACTGTGGCAAATATTAAACTTGTAATATTATTTAACTGTGCATTTGTGAGTTGGCATCTCAGATAGCTTCTGAAGAAGAACATTGTAACTAATATCTTGGGTGTTTTTCATAGAGTCTACCAAGTCACATAAATTATATTATGTTCATTAAATAAATGAACTATTCACATAAGATACACAAGTAAAACCACTAATTGATCCACTGTGTCAGTGGTTCTCAAACTGTGGTGTGCATTAGATTCACCTGGAGATTATGTTGAAACACAGACAGCTGTGTCCCCTCTACAAAATTCTGATCCTGTAGGCCTGGAGTGGGTGTTAAATTTTTTATTTCTAACAAGTTCCCAGGTGAGGCTGATGCTACTAATTTAAGGACAACTCTGAGAGCTACTGCTCTAGACAATTTTAAATAAATTTATCAGAATATTTAAGTGGAAAAAAATTCCAGGTACAAACAGTACAGAAATATACATGTGCATACTATGGAAGTACAAGTAACTGTATGGTCTAGGGAGTCTTAATTTCATGGATATGATCAATTTGAGTGTGGAATTCTAATTAATTAAAAATAATTGCTGAGTGTAAAAGCTACTTTGAATAAAATACTTTATCTTCATGTATGACCATAAAGCAAATCACCTCTAATTTGATTATGGTACATTCAGAAGAGTTTCTTTGACATAAATGTTTACTTTGGATTACATAATTAATGACAAAAAATCATTGTACAGTTTATTTTAAATATGAAGTGTATTGTAAATATAGAAAAACATGCCATATGTTTTTCTGTGTCTGTCAGGAAAAGGAAGTCTAGTTCCATTAACACCTTCATAATAATTAAACAACACATTCAATTTAGCAGACTGGCAGATAAAGAAGCTGCCTATGTCAGGTTGATTACTAATAGGCAATCCCCTCTAGAAATCACTTATTTCCATAATAAATTATTTATGAAGATCAGCTTCATGATTTAAGTGGTCTTTGCAAAGGCACTATTTACAAACCACAAGTTAAAATAAAGTATTAATAATAAATTAAAGCACTATATCAACACCTCATGTATCAAAACCCCAAGCAACCCATCCCAAGGGCCTAAGAAACTCATTATTACTTTATGTCAAGAAGTAGCTCTTGCCAGAGAGCTGTCCAGCTCCCATTTGCCACCTAGACATGGGCTCTAATTTCACCAGTGGCAGTCATCCAAAGCTGAGTCACTAAAGCACCACTGTCACAGAGCAAGAGCAGAATGAGGCAGCTGAGAAGAAGGGCCAACACATTCTTTTTGTTCCAGGATGTGCTCCAAGGACCTCTGCTTCTGTGGTTTGCCCTCCCTTGTCTTTTTGTGTTCTGGTTGTGGACTGTTTGGCTGATCTTGTGTCCAATATTCCCACTTTACTCTTCCCAGTCATCCTGATCTGCATGAGATCTACAATGACCTTCTCTTATCTTTGTCCTCTTTTAAAAAAATGATTTTTGAATATTTCATTAGGTAGTTTGTTATTTATTATTGCTTTATTTTTAATATTCATACATGCATATAACATGATTTCATTCAACCATTCCTAGGGAGTAAAACTTTTCCATTTCTTCCTCACCTGTCCTCCTTCCTCTACTCCAGTGTTCTCTCTTCTATTTTCATGAGCTTCCCAACATCCTCTGATTTTTTTTTAATTCCTTATTTCTTTCTAGTTTCCTCATATAAGGAAAAGCATTCAACCCTTGACTTTCTGAGTATGGCTTATTTTACTCAGCATGATTTTCTTCAGTTCTTCCATTTACCAGAAAATGACAATTTTATTCTTCTTTATGGTTGAGTAAAACTCTATTTTGTGTGTTTTCTTCATCCAATCATCTATTGAGGGACACCTAGTCTCATTCCATGACTTGGCTATTTTAAATTGTGCTGCCAAAAATATTGGTATGCATGTATCACTATAGTATGCTGACTTTAGTTGTTTTGGATAAATAACAAGGAGTGCGAGAGATGGGTCATATGGTGCATCCATTCCTAATCTTTAGAAGAATCTCCATACTGCTTTCCATATTCGTTGCAGTAATTTGTAGTCTCGACCAACAATAAATGAATTTTCCCCCACAGCTTCACCAGCAATGTATTTTTGATGATTGTCCTTTTAACTGGAGTGAGATGAAATCTCAGTGTAGTTTTGATTTGCATCTCCCTGATGGCTAAAGATATTAAACATTTTTTTAAATATATTTGTTACCTATTTTTTCTTTCAAAAAAATGTCTTTTTAGTTCATGTTCATTTATTGATTCGGTTTGTTTCGTGTGTCAAGAGTTTTGAGTTCTTTATATATTCTCGTTATTAGTTAAGAATATGAAGAGAAAGGCTACAGAATGGGAGAAAATCTTTGCCAGCTAATCTTCTGCAAGGAGGTTCATACTCCTTACTTTCTTGATCTTGCTTCTTTCCTTTTCAGTCTACTGCTGTCCTGATGCTAGTCTTTTCTGTGGGACCTGCTTTCCAGTGTCCATGCTTTGTGTCACCTTTGGTGATGCAACACTCACAGACCTCAGGTACTAATATTTTGAGAAATTTTATACCACTTATTTTAACCATGCAAGGATACTTATAAAGTGAACAAGTATAAGGTTTGGCAGAGTGTTAGGTGAAATGACCCCTCCGTGTAAATTTTGGCTGCCTTACTTTAAAGGTTATCATTGTCTAATATACAAATTTGTGATGTTATCAAGTCATAGCACGATAGAGTACAATGAACCAACTTCACTGCTACAAGGTATGGTCATACTCCTACTATTCACTATTAAATTTATTAAAATGTACATCAGCCACTTAACATACATTATCTTCTCTATCCTCAAAATGACCAATTTGTCATGCTTCAATAACTATTTTGCTCATGAGCAGTCTAAAGATTAAAGGAACTAAGCATGCAGTCACACAGGTTGAAAGTTAGGATTTAAATCTAGGGATGTCTGACTGCATAACCCAAGTTCTTAATTAGAATGCCTCTCCCTCTTGCTTTGAATGTATCCATGTAATAGGGATATTTGTAATCTACTTGCAAGTTTTAATTCATTAATTTTTCAGTATTTTTAAAGCATGAGAATATGTAATGAGTGAGAAAAAAAGGGTTTTTACAAGTGACCAGACCTTTATGAGCAAAAAAAAAAAAAAAAAAAAAAAATTAAATAAGCACATACTTAGGAGTTTGAGCTCTTCAGATATTATCTGAGAATAACTGCTTTGCTCCTTCTCTGCTGTCCTCATCTTTTCCTTGATCTAAACCTGTTATATTACAATTTGACCTGTTTCAGGTTATGGTTTGGAGGAAGATTATAAACAGCTGGTCAGCAGCTCTATTGAACTGCCTCTAAATATACTTGAAGGGTATTAAATTCAATCGCCCTTGTGCTTTCTCTCCCACAATAGCATTTTCTTTGACTTTTTCCTTACAACTCCTTTTTTTCCCCCTATTCTTATTCAGGTATGTAATCTCTGGAACTCTTGTTGAGCTCTCTGTATTTCTACTCATGAATGTGTTCATAGATGTAGGTTAGTGAGATGGTGGTGGTTTGGATTATCTTACCCCATTGGTTAAAATTTTTATTTTAAACCTTCTCCTTTGAAAAAGTAGCTTGTCTAATAAGCTTGGTATTATGCTATTATATATATATATATATTTATTTTGGAAACACCATGAACCAAGTCAGTACCAATCTTTGTCATTTGAAACTGTTTCAGTTTGTTTCTAATCCAGGAATCATGTTTGGTCATGGGGGCCTTGTTGCCATCCTCCACTGTCGCCAAATCAGGGTTTTGGGAGTCCTGGAATGCAGTGAACAGTAAAGGAACTTTGTTCTTCTAATAGCATCTAAGAAACGTTGCTGTTCAAAGGCGAAACAAAACACAACAAAATATACTGCCAAATAGAATCAGGAATTGTCACTGTTTTCTAGAATGAAATTATGTAGTTTTTTTTAAAAAAATAAAGCCATATTAGGTGTGATCCTGACCATCATTATCTGTTGGTCAAAATATAAGAGATTTTGGATAGATTGCAAAAACAAGTTCAAGTGATCTAGTGTAGACTATTGATAGTATCCATGTATTTCATACTTGAAAACTGCCAAAAGATTTTAAGTTTTGCACCACAAAAATCATTAGTGTGTGATGCAATGTGTATGTGAGACGTGGCCTGATTTAATCATTTGATGATGTATATCAAAACATCATGTTGTCCACAAATATATGCAATTTTTATTCATCAATTAAAATTTTTTAAAAGAATTTGACCACTTCCCCTAGGTTGTTCTTTTCTTGGTCAGACTTTTCTCCATTTAATATTTGCTGAGAATATTCAATACCACAGCTTTATCAACTTCAAGAATAATGATTCTAACTAATTCAACTAATAAAGTCTAAGTACTATTTAGTTTCTACTACTAATATGCTTTATTTGTGGACAGATGCTTTTACCTCTCTAAGCACAATTTTATGGTACATGGAGACAATGGAAATGAAAAGAATTTAATCTGAGGCTTTAGTCTTTGTTTTCATTCTCAGTACATTAGTCATGGTTTTAGTTCTGTGAAATCATTCTCCTTTTGCAGTTAATATGCCTACTTTTATTTACTTCAGCAATTAAGAGGATACTAAGTATGGTAGCTGGTATTAAATTCTAATTATTTTCCTGTTTTTAATACATTCATTTCACGGGGGGGGGGGTGAAGTGTCTTTTAAGACTGAGAATATTTGCTACCATGCACTACATATTTGGAACTGTTAAGTCTTCTGAACAATGTTTCCAGGAAACACCAGCGTAATAAAAATATATACCTTTACAATTTTTTATTTAGAAAGACAAATGTAAAAGTAATAAAATGTTAAAGTTTTCTGAGAAGTCCCGCACATGATTAACTAAAACACACCCAGACACACATACATGTAAACTGCCAATGAATGCACAATCTAAACATTGTACCTCAATAGTACTCAAGGTATTAAAAGTCCCTTCAAAAGTGAAGGTTGGTCATGGCTAACTTTGCATATTTTAAATTTTACTTTCTAATCTGAACTTGATGCTCTGGCAGTACATGCTGGAAGCACAGGAAGTTGGGGAGCATGGGGTGTGTTGGTCATAACAGACAGGTGTGCGTGAGGAGTTGACCTGAGAATAGTGGGCTGTGTACTGGTGAAATGAGAATTAGCTCAGGAGTTTATGGGTTAAGATTTGGACTTCCAGGGAAATGGATTCAAACTTGGAGGATTCTGAAAAAGGATCTTTAAATTCTAGAGAATGGTGTTCTATTTATCCAATTTTGGGGAGGGTGGGTAAGTGGTTACTGACTTACTGCTGCTGGTTTTGCAATATTTTTCCTTTGTGTTCTTTACCTATGACTTTAAGGTTCGTGACTTAAAACAGCCTCCTTTAAAACTTTTGTGATTTCTTGAATAAGTATGTTCACAAATAATAATGAATAATCCTGTACACTGGCATAACATATTAATAGGAAATCTACTTTTTCAATCACTCAGGGTTTGTGTAAATGATAGTTTGTCCTGCTGCTCTTTAGTAACTAGCATGCATAAAAATACCTTGTGTGTGAAGAAATTCATAAAGGAAAAAGTCTTTGGTTCTTCATAACTGAATATAAAATATCAATTCCATTTTCTCTTAAACAGAAGAAACCTTTGGGATATTAAAATAGTAAGTAAAGGGTATGATTTCCACAAACTGCAGAAACTGTCATTTTTGTTATGACATTTTATTACTTTTTAAAAGGTCATATGTATATATTATCTTACTTGTTTTTAGCCATTATTCTCAATTTTGGAAAGAAGATGAACTTGAGCTTTTCTTATACATACTTTAACCCTATTATCAGTTTCTACAATTCTTTTAAGAAGGCACTTTAAGACACTGTCATTTATTGTTAAATTTTAATGCAATTTAAAAGTTTAACTTACCCAATCATAGTAATTGCCAAGCATTATAGAAATATAAACTGATATAAAGTTAAAAAATATTTAAATCCTTCTCTATCTCTCGTTCTTTATCAGAGACAACTGTAAATAGTCATTCATTTATATACTGTTTCAGTCAGCTTTTTCACTGCTATGACTAAAAGAACCCACCAGCACAATTATAGAGGAGGAAAGGTTTATTTAGGGGTTCAAAGGTTCAGAGGTCTCATAGAGAGCAATCTCCATTCCTCAGGGCTTTTGGCGAGGCAGGACATCATGATGAAAGCGTGTGGAAGAGGGAAGCAGCTCACATGATGATCAGGAAGCAGAGAGAGGCTTCACGCTACAGATACAAAATATGTATCCCATAGCTATGCCCCCAATGAACCACTTCCTCCAGCCGCACCCCACCTGCCTCCAGTGACCACTCAGTTAATCCCATTAGGAATTAATTCATTAACTTGGTTAAGGATATAACTCAATCAGTTTCTCCACCAAACTTTCTTTGCATTGTCTCACACATGAGCTTCTTGGAGACACTTCATAGCCAAACCATAACATATAAAAAAATGTATGCTGTAAGTTCAGAAAATAAAAAAATATAAATTTAAGAATAGAAATAGAATCATTTATGCATAGAGTCTGGCAAGTGGACTGTAGGATAAGTATTTTGAAATGGAATATTGGGGCTAAATATATTTCAGATTTAGATTGCTATGCTGTTGCTTTCTTTAAAAGAAAAGAAAAAGTCTACCATAAGAAATACATTTTACTTCAATACTGGATTCTATTAAACTCTTCCATTTTTGCCAGTCTTACAGATAAAAGTGGTATCTTAGTTTTTGTTACTTTATACAAGGAGACAGAAACTCGTCAGTTTCTATTTTGCTCTTTTTGGTGAACTGTCTATATTGTTTGATCACTTTTCTCTTTGGTTTTTCATCTTATGCTATTAATTTGTAAGAACTGCATATACAATAAATTAATTCTCTGTCATATGCTTTACAAATATTTCCCCAGTTTATTGTTTATATTTTGATGTGTTTATGACATTTTCCACTCTGCAGAAGTATTTAATCTACAAGTATAAAATGTATGCAGGGTTTTCCTTCATAATCTCTAAATTTATGAATATAATTCCAAAAGCCATTTTACCGAAAATAAATTTTTTAAGTTTTCTTTCCATTACTTTCTCTTTCTTTCTCTCCTTTTTGTTTAAAACTTTAGATCATGTAGAATTAATTTTGATGTAAGGAGTGGGCAAGAATACAGCTTTATACCTCTGTAAGTAGTCAGGCATTTGTTCTAAGACAATGGACTCTCTAGCTTATTCCAGTGAATAAAAATACTACTGTAATTACATATTAAATCTCCTCTAATCTACTGCTGGGCCTTGATTCTTTTCCATTAGCCTTCAATACTTATACCAGCACCATGCCACTTCAATTATCACAGATATGCTGTACCGCATTTTCACATTTAGTAAGGCCAGACTCTCACTAATATGTTCAACAAATACAGTGGAGATCCAACATCTGAAGGGACAGACCCTCCATCTCCCAGATGAAGAAACTGAAGGCCAGGGAGGTTCCACGGGCATTCAGGAGAGATTGAGGCATGAGAATAAGGATTTCTTTTTAGTGTCCTAGGACTCAATCTTTGGAGTCATGCAAACAAATATGTAAATAATATTTTCCCATAGACTTCAATACTTGTCTAGTTTTTCCTGGTCTAAGTTTCTCTGTGATATTTTTTTCCTATTCTACTTTTTGAGCCTTTCAATCTTCACCTTCCTCTAAACTTGTAAAATTTTCATTATTATGCTTACCCATAAATATCTTATATCCCATGAATGATAGTGGAAGACAAACCAAACCTGTCTTCCAACATCTCTTGTCATGGTCTATTTATTTTAGTCATTAAAATCCTGAGTAGGATTGGGCTAATATTGAAAAGAATTCCCAAAGCAAAGCACAATTGAACAGTAAAGTTTCCACTGACTAACTAGGCAGCTGTCTGCCAGAGGCAGTCATCAGCATGTTAATGAGATCTATGGCTGGCGTTAAGCATAAGGTATAGCAAGCACTACTAAGCATATAAGCATAATGCACATCTTTCAGTCAATTTGAAAAAATCCAAAAGAGTTATTTGAGAAATAGGCAAATATGCAATGATGTTTCACACAATGATTCAGAGACAAAACTTTGCCCTTCCAAAAATGAGAAAGAGAGGTTAGACTTAGGAAAAATTTTGCAAGCGTACAAGATTAAATCAAGGTAAAAGGTCAACAATTCTGGGACTCTGGCAAAAAGTAAAAGCAGATGCGAAAACTAAAGAATATTCAAGTTAATAGGTCACTGCTTGGGTTGTGTTCTTTTCCATAAACAAGCCTGATTATTTATAGAACTAGGAATCCTTCATGCATTGATCAAGAATAGTTAAAAAGTTTATAAAATTAAATAACCACACTATCACTCTAATTGATTTAACAGTGATCATATTATATTTGCCCAAGCTACTATGCTAAAATAAAGGATCTAGATAATTCCAGTTGGGTGGGGTTAGCTGCATAGCACCACTGGAAGAAATCCTTTCATTTTACCAAAGCTAGAATACCCAAAACACCTCAATATTGACAGAAGTTGATAAGAATTTAAACTAAAATGCAACATCATTTATCATCTAGGAACATAACACACATTAAGAGAAAAGGAAAGAGAAATTTATATCAGGAACTGTAGTCACGAATTGGTGACTTCCACCCCAAATCATAATGCTTGCCTCCTCTCCCATTTCTATTACTCTCAGAGACTTAAATTTAGATAGCTCTCAGCACTACAGAGGACCACTTTTGACATAAGAAGTCACAAATTTTTATCTTCCTTTCAAGATGGGTTGGAATGTGAAATTCTTGAATTGTTACTCTTACAAAGCCATTTTCTATTGTAAGTATGAGACTATGAGCAATATATATAAGAAACATACAGTGTGGGCCTTCATGTCTGTTCATTACTCAAGAGTTTCTCATATGAATTAGGAACTGAAATTCCTAGCAAATGCTCACTTTCTCATTTATATATTTCCCATAGCTTTAATGGATTTATGAGTCTCACCTAAGGTTTCAGGATATGATCCAATAATGAATACATAGTACAAAGTGCAATGGCCAGATGGATGTCTTTAAAATATATATGTGTCTAAATTTTCTAAGATACATTCAGTAAAATTCATATTCTAAACCTACACACATAATTTTCCAAAGTTGAAATTAGAAAGAGCTGCAATTCAACATACAAGTTATTCAAATTATTTGCCTTTATTTTATTTGTTTATTTTTATGTGGTGCTAAGGATCAAACCCATTGCCTCACATATGCCAGGCAAGTACTCTGCCACTGAGCTAAGTCCCCAGCCTTCAAATTATGCTTGATTAATGCAAGCTTTATAATTTGCTTTCCTATACTATAGAATAAAAATAAAATTTACCTGAGGTTTTTTTTTATTAGAACACAGAAAACTACCAAAATATCTGAGTTATAATACTTTGAAAAACAATTTCTAGGTAGCAAAAGCAAAAAAAAAAAAAAAGTCTATTGGTTTATAACATCTAAAGAGTAGAGCTCCTCTTAAATTCTGCTTAGAATTTTAAAAAATGAAATTGCATTTATATGTTTCTAATAGATCCAAATACCAGAAAGTCAGTGACTCATGATATTACCTTGAACAGTTCTCTAACAAGAGTATTCTGCATTAGACAAAATGTGCAAGTCATGAGAGGGTTCTCCACAATGGACAGAGTTTCATCACCATTCATGGTTAGGATTATGGAGTAATGTTCATGCAACTAATACAGTTAAAAATTTTGAACAGGGTACAAAACTAAAGTATTTGGGACCATCCAGCAACAAATTGGGTTTCTGGATCATCAAGAAATTAGTATACACAATGTTGACTGATTTCATGGTGTTTGCTGGATGGTGCCGATACCATTATACTCTCTGCAGTGAGCAAGAAGAAATGAGAGACATATTATTGATGTACTTATTATTCCATATGCACTACAACCTTTTGCCCAACATAAATTCTGTGATTAATAATATACCTTTTTGAAACTCAGAATATTAAAGATTCATAGTATGTTCACTGGCAAAGAAGTTTTAAGATTAATCAATTATTAACCCATCCCTTTCGCCTCACATCATGTCCTTTTAAAAAAAAAAAACAAAACAACTTTACAACTACTCTAAACCTCACTTTAAATATCTTTGAGCATCAAAGATAACTTTGAGTTGGCTGGATCCATATCTATTTTAAAGTCAGACACAATACATCAGGGGTTGCATGTCAGTTGTTAAGAGACTTAGAGTAATAAAACAAATACCTTGTTCTCAAAGAGCTCCTCATCTAGCAGGGGAGACAGTTAATCAATTCCCACATTATGAGATAAATGTAATAGAGATATACACAAGTATTACAGAATCTCTTGGTCCAGGGAATTGTTTCTAAAATCCAGGAAAAAAAAATTGCTTTGGTCTTCTTAGAAAAACAACACTTATTTAACTGTTGAAAGGGGGAAGACACTTACCTTTACATAAGCATTTTATTGTATTTTACCCAGTATCTCAAACCAAACAAACTATTCTCCAAATAAACCAGCCAGGCTATTCTTCATAATGTCATCCAACACAGCTTGTTGATTTTCCCCTCTTTTCTTAGGGAAACTTTTCTTCTTTACTTTACTGAAGTTATTCAAACATTACTACACATTAGATAGTTAGTGTCTGTTTATTTGTTTGTTTGTTTTGAGATTTCCTGTGTTAACTCATTTCATTCTCAAAGTAACTATAAAAAGTAACTCCTTTTTAATTGATATTTGACAGCTGAGGAAATTTGGGATGGAAAGATCTTAAGTAATTGATCATATGGTCAACAATAGACTTTCAAATTCAGGCAGTCTAACCCTAGAGGCCATCCTCTTACCTTATGCAGTATGTACACTCTCATACACATTCTTCCAGGGCAAACATCTGTAGAATGATTACTGCAAAACAGTGACAGTGCCTATTGCTTCTATCACTTGCCTTGTGTGGTAAAAATTGTATGCTTTCATCTCTGAAAAGATGACCATTTAGGTACCACAGATCAAAGCCTAGATCTCTTTCAGCATGATGTAAATTTTAAAAGTAGTATTTTATATTCATCATGATTATTTTTTGTCACTTTGAAGAAAATCGAAAGTTAGTAAATTCCTAATGAAGTATATTCCTAATGAACTCCTAATGAATTCCCAATGAAGATTATCCTTAACATATTTTTTCATTGCTCAAAAATTTTAGAGCTAAATTTCAACATATTTGTTTCAGGGGCAAACAGTCACAAATCACACATCCAAATTTGTTTTTCTTTTGTTATATCAAGATTGAGTTTATTTTGTAAAATAATTTCCCACCTATCATATGGATACACTATATTGACTTATACATATTTGTACTATCAATGGACATTGGCTTGACACAAGTGTTAAGAAATGATTTATATCTATGTATTAAAAAATAAAACTTAAGACAACTATTTCTTTCTGGCTGGTAGATTCATGGTATCACTATGACCAGTCTGATCTATTTTATTTTTCATCTAAATATTAGATACAGGAAATTATTACTGAATTGTTCAGTTTGATTTTTTCTTCTAAAAAAGTTATAATGATAAAAAGGAAAAAACCTTATTTCAGTAAATCAATAATTAAGTTCATTTTATTCTGCCAAAGAGTCAATGAGAAGTGGAATCCTGTTTGTATATTTGATCTATATATCCCACAAGCAATTATTTGATAGCTAATTAGGAATAAATAATCAAGAGAGTTGGTGTGTGTGAGTTATCAATTCAGAAAAGACGCCAAGAGATTGCTATTAATATTTTCACTAGGAAATTGCCATTTACTTTTTGCTTTATCACTTTGGGATACAACATTCAACATATTGCCCCCAAACTAAAAATCTCCCACTATTAACTGACACAATAAACAACCATAACTTTGGTATATGTTATATAAAATAGTGGAAAGATTATCCTTAAAATAGATTATTTATAGTAAGAAGACTTTTAAAACTGTGTGGCACTTTACAAGGTAATGGCCTTCCTTACTATGTGGTTCAAATAAGGTAGAATCTGTTGTGTTTTATTACAGACAATGTATTATAAACAAATGCCATCTTGACAAAAGGAAGGTATTCTCACACGAGAAATTTAAAGAATTAGTTTGAAGTACAATCAGTTTACGATCAAATAATTCTATCTTTGACAATAATCCATGATGGAGTGACTGGAAGACAATAAGTGGCCTATTACCAAGAATTTAATTTTTCTGTCCATGGTGAACCCATCGATTTAACAAATTCTAATTCAAGGCTTAGCAATCACTTCACTAGCCTTTCCTCAAGATTCAAACATTCCCTCAAGATGTCACCCTTTTCATTAAGGTGCTTATATTGTAAGTGGGAAAACAGACACTAAACAGGTAGAAGTGAAGTAGCAATGAAAGAATTAAAGAAAAACTCAAGAGAAGAATCATGAGCATTAACATAGGTGTTGATATACCACAGCTCAAAACCTGGTCATGTTTAATCACAGAATTGCTGAAATCACAAAGGTTTATAGACCAGAGTCTGTGCTAAAAGGGAAGAGTCAGTTCTCAGTAGCCAGCACTCTCACTTCTTCACTCACCATCTTACCGTATTATTACCTTTAAGAACTAAATCATCTTTACTGCAGCATTGTCTATCTGTCTATAATCTAGGTAACACTGTCCACATTGGGACTTTACTATCCCCTGTCTTTATCAACATTGTATTATCCTGGGAAACTCTCACCTCAAAAGATAAAGTTGCAAAAAATCCCTTGTTCACTTTAGAAACTTCATGAAATTCCATTTCCAATAAACCACAGACTGCTCAACTTGAAATACACGGTGTCAAATCACTGTTTACTCCACAAGACTTCCCAAGAAAATTTCCCCTAGTAGTGTCTCCAGATCTTAAACTCTTATTATATCAACTTACCCTGTCCTTATCAATAATAGCTTCAAAAGAATTGCCTTTAAATTAGATCCCCAAACCTATAACAATTCCTTCTTTGTCCATCCTTCAAGGTGCACTAAACTTTGATGATGTAGAGACTTCCCAAACCCTGGGAGGCAAGAGATTCAGCTTGGCTATATTTAAGGTTATTGGGATGGCATTTTAGGGAACATGGCATTTAATATATTTTCTGTGAGCCAGAAAGAGAGATGTGTGACTTGAGTCAAAGTTAAGGATGAACCACAGATCTTACTGTTAATTTTTGAATTTGTGTTTAAATATATACAACTAAAAAAAAATCTGGAACATACTTTGCTACCTCTGCTTGTCTATGTGCTCATCTCCAATGACTCCATGTGGGAAGCCAAAAAATGAACTTAAATGGTTGTGTTTTGGGGGTTTGTCATCACTGGAAATGAAATTTTTGAACTCAAAATTTGAGAGTCATCTTTTCACAAATTAGCCTAGTTTACCCATGGTTAGCAAGTCATAAATGTTTCTATGATCCCTTGCTGTAACTAATATAACATTTCACAGAGTTCCCAATGCTATCCCAATGGTATATATTGTTGTCATATATTGGCTATTTCCAAGGTTGTTCATAAGTAACCATGTGATTTAGGTAGCAGTTAAAAATAGATACAGTTAAAAATAAAACAACAATAATGACAAAAATAAAACAACCACATCACCTGTGCATGTCATTTCCCTATAATACTTAACCCCTATAATACCTAATGATTACTAAGATATAGGGAGGACCCACTATGGTAAGGCACTGTGCTAAAAGCCTTACATTCATTTTATGCAATCCTTATCCTTCCAACAGTGCTACCACTTGGATCTTAAAAGTCCCCCATGTACTAATTGTTTAATCCCAACTTGGTTCCAGGAGTGATAAACCTTTAGGAGGTGGGGTCTAGTAGGAGATCTTCAGGTAATTTGGGACATATTCTTAAAGAGGAACCCAGTCTCTTCTTCTTTCATTCTTTTTAACTCCTGGCTTAGGTGAGTGGTCTTGTTCTTCCACAAATTCTTGCCATGATGCACTGCCTTGCCACAGGCCCCAAAACAACAGAGCTAAATGCTTATGGATTGAAACCTTCAAATATGGGAACAACAACAACAACAAAACCCTCTCTTTTTAAGTTGATTTTCTGTAGGATTTTATTATGGTAATGGAAAGCTGACTAACACACTGTTTTAGGGAACAACTCTAATTCCCTAGGGCTTAACAGAGGTGAAGACTTAATTCATACCATGTTCTTCCAACTGACCTCAGCTCCAGAGTTAATATCTAAAGTAACCCTCTAATCATACTTGAAATACATATCCTTGAAGTTATTGTTTCACAAGGTCTCCTTAAAATTCAAATTAAATAAATTCCAAACACATAACTTCCTTAGGAAAAATACTAAATGCAGTATAATTTCTATATCTACTTTTTGCAATCATAAGACTTTGGGGTGGAGTATATATAAGTCTTGAACCTTGGAACAGTAATTTAAGCTCCCTGAGGCATAAAATGACAAATGTGTTCAATCCTTGGATGGAGTGTCAGAGAAAAATACATGCTGCATTTTTGTCATTGAAACCATGAGGCTATATTAAAAATTTATTATTACACTGTATAATGAATAAAATTTAATTGTATAGTACCCATACAAAATACATAAAATTTGCACATATTAAAGATTTACTGATTTTGTTTAAAAAAGAAAACTAGAACAGCAACAACAAGAAATCATGTGCAAGAGGGTATTTAAAATATTAACCTCAATCTCCAATCTTCTTTTTACTTTATAATCCATAGCAGAATGAGAGGCATAGATGCAATTAAAATTTTTCTAGTGGGTACATTTTTAAAAAGTGAAAAAAAGATAATCATTATAAAAGAATTGAAAATATGCTTCATTTTTTTTTCATACTCACCCTTTGAAACCCATGTATATTGTACACCTACAGCACATCTCTAGACACACTTCATATCTTGAATATACATTAGCTACAGGTGATTAATGGCTAACATTTTGAACAGCCCAGGTCTATAATCTATGAAATCTCCTAACACTGTTTTTGAGGAACAAAAAAACACTTTGGTGGAAGAACTATTTACATGGTTATTTGTGATTTTCATTTCATTAAGTCAACAATCATTTTAAATTAGATTTGGGGGGCAGATAATGAGTTATTTAATGAAGATCCTGGATAGTAGTACAAAGTCAGGTACATTTTTTGATTATTTGCTTCTTTTAAAAAATTAATATTTGAGCTTATCCAGGAGGCCCCTGAGGCCAACCCATAGTGGCCTGGGACCATAGCCTTTAAAACAAGAAGAAAAATACAGAGGCTGGCTGTGCCCTGGCCCTTCCTTACTATCTCTAGTGAAATGAGTAGCGCAAACCTGGTGAACCCCCACCCAGGCCATGGTGCAGACCACCCCTGTTAGCTTTATAAAATCTAGTTTGTCTCCCTTGAAAAAATATTAATACTTGTCACCATTTGACTTTTATGTAAGCATTTAAGAAATGATATTGCCTAATAAGCTAATAAAGATTTTATAAGCCCTGTTTTAATTGATCTACCAATATATCTCTGGAATAAATATATCCCTATTATATATATATATAATATTACTTATATATTAAGATATTTAAGAGTTCAAAAATATTAGGTTACTTACTGAACTTTCCATAGTAAAATGCATAATTTATGCTGTAAACCATGGTTCTGGACGTTGGGTTTCAGCATCTACAACATCCCTACTACTTGGGAGCTTGTTAAAAATGCGAATTCTCATCCCTCTCCAGCTCTGCTAAACTGGGATTCTAAGGGTGGGCCCTAAGCCCAAAAGTCAGGGCTTTGACAAGTCTTCCAGATGATTTTAATGTGCACTAATATTTAAGAGCCATGGCTCTAAACTACCATATAGCACTGCCTCTTTCCAATAAACAATTACTACAGAACATGCATAAAAACATTCAAAGAAGGCTATAAACAATCTATCATTCCCCAGAGCAAATCACAGTTAATATGTGATATCCTAGATTTGCAGTGTTAGTGCCTATGAAGTTCAGGTATACATACTTTAAATACTTTGTTTACATTATGTAGTATATGTGTGTGCTTATATAAATATGTATTTATCTCTGTATTTATACATATCTTCATAAAAAGGCAATACTATAATTGTGAATTTTACTTTTAAAATATTTAATGTTATTTTTTGCTATGGGTAAATTCTGAATTAGATGTTTTAAAATTAAAAGTTCTGATGGTGGATTGCTGCCTAAGAACTGGGGCAAAGGACAATGGGAAAAGGTTGGCACTAAAATGGAAATTACAATACTCTGAGAATTTCGTACATGTAAACTTCCTGAAATGCTAACCTAGGAACTATTCACAATTATACTTGTGCTTTTCTTAACTAATTACATTCTGATTTTATTTTAAATTGTGTTAATTTTCTAACTTTGATGTTTTGTAAGCTGTCTCCAATATTTGGTGGCAATTTTCCTTATTAATATACCTAAAGAGAATTTAACCATCTGGAAGATGAAGAATAATGATTTTTAAATTTTACCTGTACAATTGTTTATTAACTGAAAAAAATGGAAACTCTTTTCACTACAAATATCTATGCAGGAACAAGGTGCTGTCCCCCTGAGTAGTGGGTTGGAGTGACATAAGTGAATGCAGTTGATCCCAGATTGTTTCAGCAGCCAGGATCCAGACCCCAGAAAGTACCCAGAAGAGCAGGGACCCAGTGAATTCAGCATCATGTCCCTCCCAGTCCTCCTCACCCTCCACCTCCGACTTTGTAATCTCTTTGTCTAGAAAGTCTTCACATATTTACAGGTGTGACTTCTTGCTCCTATCAGACACCATGGGAGGAGTTAAATTTATCATAAGCTAAAGATACCTTGATTCTCCAAACCATCACAGAGTAGTTTTTCCCCAAATTACTTTGTAACCAAAGTCTGATTACCCAGAGAAGATTATCTGATTACTGAGCGGTTAAATGAGAGCACTTCCCACATCTACACAGCTGATTTCCCTCTCTCAAGGGGAAAAGGGGGAGATTGGGTTTGAGTAGTTAAAATAAGCAGCAGCCTAGGTCATGGAAGGAACTTGAACTGAATGAGAAGAAAAAACCCTCTTCCTGGCTTAATTCATTGTCCTGTGTCATGAGAGAAGCCTTCTATGTGATTTTAAAATATTTTCCTTTATGGTGTTCAAAGGATTTTTTTTTAAAAAAAAATTCTGTAACCATCGCATGTTGAGAAGGCTCTTTAAGCACTCGGTCAAGGTGACCATGAGCAGGATAGATGGAGTCTACAGGAGGCCCTTGGTCAATTAGAGAGTGGCTCTCTCAGCTTGTGTGTAGCAGGGAAAGGAAAAGGTGCGTCTCTGACACGTGCATTTGCCAAGTGTCTGTACAGGGCACACACTACACTTAGCCGCAAAAACTAAGTGCACTGACAATCCAATGCCAGAAAGAGGGCTGGGAGAGTGCCAAGACGCTGGCCCTGGATTGTTCAATCTGTTTATCCAAGAAAGTTTAGAATAATTCTTGTCCATACCGTCAGCAGCTAACAATCCTGTCCAGTCATCTACACTGAGGTAATGCTTTTTTACCTGTGCACAGAATCAAAACTGATTCCATGTGGAAATACCCAAGTAGGAAAATGAAACAGAACAAAATGATAGTGACAACTCAAGTTGGGACACAGAGAGTCTCATAAGTACAATGCACAACACTGTTTCAGTTTAATATCCTTTTATTTTCAAGAACCCAAAGCATGGGCAAGGTAATTAAGAATCATCCCACTTTTTTCTCAGCTGTTCTTTATAAATGTGTAGATTTCCTACTCCCAGGAATGTTGGCATCTTTCAAAGTGAGCCAGTCCTCAAAGCCAGATTACGCATGACCATCGTCCCATGGAGAATATGACACAAAAATGATTTTTTATTTGGGGGATTCTTTAGATTTCAAATCAAAGTCACAAAACTGGAGTATAGTTGTGTCTCTTAAGCTTCTTTTGGATTATCCATGTTTTCCTTTAATCTCAGTGGAGCAGCTCAGTATTTCTAGCCTGAGCAGGACTTGTGAATTTCTGTACATAGAATGCGCCTGAGGTGAGTTCTGGCAGGAGATTTTATACTTTGACAGAGAGGAGAAATAACCTACCAGCAAATTTCACCAGGGGGTCACTGTGCTGGCCTCGGCCTCCACTGAGTGACACAGGGCACGGGTTAGATGATGACAGCAAAAGGTCTTATTCCCACTGTCAGCTCCCAGAGTTTCAACCATAGGTGAAATAATGCCTTGTTTCAAAAGCACTTAGACACCAGGCACATTGTTTTCAAAGTGTTCTACCCCCATCATTCCCGCAATCAAGGGAAACGTTGGAGTCTATGAGAGAGGGAGGAAAAGCAAATTTCAATAACATTTTATTGAAAGCTGAATCCCAGCCGGGAACTGAATTTACAATACAAGAAGGCAGAAGGTAAATACACCAAAGTGAGGCATTGTTAGCAGCTCCCTTGCTTTTTCAGAATAGCTTAATTGAAGTCCTACCAAGATAGAAAGGACCACTTAGGAAACCACATTTTAAAGCATTTAATGGAGCAACTCAATTCCTAGTAGAACTAACTTTTTAAAAATAAAAGAGCAATAACCAAGAATTATTATGAGTAGATCACAAAATTGGATTCTCATTTAGCTGCTTATTTCTCACATTTTGATGAAATACAGACTGTTCTGAATTTCAGGGTCAGGCACTGAAATGTCTGCCTCTGCTGTCTCTTTGAGAATTCGTGGCTGCTGGATTTACTCTCCTCTGTGACCCCCAGTGCTTATAGACCCACTAATAAGTGCTCAATGTTTAGAGAAAAGTAAAAGCAAATTACAACATGCAAAGTATATTTGAGTTTTACCACCTTCTTAAAATGAAAATCAATTGGGGTGAAGTTCAACTTATAATAGTGAATATAGACTTATAATAATGCAGTTGGTACTAATATAATTATAATGATAATATTGATTATTATGATAATAGATCTTGTTCAAGTTCTACATGGGATAAAAATGAGTAAGAATCCTGTAGAGGAAATTTTCAGAAGAATGACTGGATATTGTACAGGTGGCATATATGTATACATTTTTATGTGACACTTATATGTGGCATATGCTAGGAGCTCTGCCATTCATTAGCTGTGTCATTTGGGCAGAATTATATAACGTCTCTAAATCTTAGGGGGTTTTATCTGAAAGGAATAGATAGCTCCTTTCATTGTTATCCTTTATTATTTTACAATATTTTACACTGTGTTTTTTTCTTCATTCTCTTTGTCTACCACTGCCCAGTCTATTTGGGCTACATTTGGCATCATTGATACACCTCTCTTTCTAAAACTGCTGTCCCTTAATGTGTTTCATAATATCACACTATCCTGGTGTTTATTTTTTTCCATTCATTTCATTTATTAGTGCATCAAAAGTTGGGTTTATTTTGATAAAATCACACATTCACAGAATTTCATTTACTCCATTTCAGTCCCCTGTGCCTCTTCTTATCCTCCACTCCACCCTCCCTCCATTCGCCTTCCTTACTGTACTGGTCTTATTTTCACTCCTCTACTCTATTTATTTTTTACTGGTGCTTTATAGACTGGGTTTGTAGCTTAGTGGTAGAGAACTTGCCTAGTATGTTTGAGACCCTGGGTTCCATCCCCAGTAAACTATGTGTGTGTGTTTGTGTGTCTCTGTGTGTGTGTACTGACTATAATATATATATATATATATATATATATATATATATATATATATATATATATTCTGACTATATATATGTGTATATATACATAGTCAGTAAATATATATATATATATATATATATATATATATATATATATATAATAGAGAGTCAGTAAATATATATAGTCAGTAAATACATATTATAGTTCATACATTGACTATAACATATATACATATGTACATTATACATACATACATAATCTCCATCATTTCTAAGGATTCTTCTGATTCTTAGAAGAATCTGATGCTTCTTATTCTTATGTGTCTGCCTTCATAGATCCCAACATTCAACTCCTGGCTCTCTTTAATATGGCCTTTGGGCTTTCTCTTTTAAAATTCTCATCAGTTCCCCCTAAGACCTTGGTGCCAATCACTGTTAACTTTCTTCCCAGGGCCCTCTTGGTTAAGCAGGCCACCACTAATTGCAGTCTCCTCTGAACTACAGGTAGCACATAATGAGTCTACACAGAGAAAACTCAGTGATGTAGCATCCTGTGCCAGAGTTTAATGCCAAACTCATCTTCCCTGTGGACTGCCAGCTTCCTGAGTCTAGAGACCATATTTTATGTCACCATTTTATGTGTAGTACTTGGAGAATGAGTACCATAAAACTCCATTAGTAAATTGTTCTGTGGTTAATGGAGTTAAGTCTTAGAGACTATAGATATGGTACTTTTGACACATACTAAATAACTGTCTTGTATTCTACTTTAATAAAGCCCTGGATGGTAACCTTCTAACAGCATAGGTAAACTTTCAGAAAGCCAGGACAGTTTATAAAACCTTCTGAAACAATTTTAATATTTTTAATATTTTAACATGGATAATTTGTTTTCCTATACTCTGGATGATAAATAAAAAAACTCTTATATTATAGATTCTATGGTGTGAGTGGTTTTTCTGTAAGGACCATTAAAGAATAGACACAAAAAGAGATTCTAAAGGTAGTCTTTATCATCTCTCTCTCCCCATTTATATTGACGAGAAACCAGATTTCTAAATTAAGTTGTTGGTTTCAAAATGTGATCACTACCTTGGATGCATGTTAATTATCTAAGGTACTTCCAAAAAGTACTGATGACTGCTCCCAATCAACTCTTCCCACCCCTCATCACCCACAGAAATTTGATTTAATTGGTTTGGGGTGGGGTCATGGCATTGGAAAATTAAAAAAAAATCTTCAGGATATTTTAATGAGAACCACATAGACTAGGCTTTTTTCATAGGAATTTAAGCAATACTAAGTGAATTGTGGTTTAAAAGTGTATGTGCAGAAATGACAGTGATAAATTATTATTCCTAGGTTTTAAAAAGAAAGAATATCTTCACAGTAATTTATGAGTAACTTGAAGAATATGTATTAAAACTTAAATATAATTTGAACTCCAAGGAATAACGCACGCATTCCCTTTATGAAGGCATTATTTCTATAGAAATTTCTGATTAGCACTTACATTAAACTGCTTTTGGAACTCTACTCTTTGACCAATAGGTGGCACTAGTAATTTCTGTATCAAACTATGGCAACTAAATTGCACACCCTTTAATGGAATATATTTTATGTAAATCTCTATTAAGTTGCCATTACAAGCTGCAGCTTGTGAAATTCAGTTTTAATTCATCTGCATGTGTTTCATTTAAGTGCTCTTTAATTACTAGAATGCTTAGCATAATGAATTCTGAAACTATGGATTGATTGAATGCCACAATAAAAATTTTTGCTTTAATCTTTAATTAGTTCACTGAACTTGAAACTATTTAATATCAGTGGATAGGGTTTTATTAATGATAATATTGTTTGCTAAGTAGAAACCAAGCAACCCACTGAATCCCCTTTAACAATAATATCAAAGTAAGGTTATGGTTTGTGAGAAGTAATTTTAATGTTAAAATACAAGCTGTCTTCATGAATAATTTTTAGGTTTGTCTCTGTTAATCTAATACCACAATACACTTTATTGCTTAAAATGCAGAGTTTGGGTTGCAAGACACCGTCTGGCTAATGTAGAGTTAATTCACAGTCTCCTTCTGCTCCTCCACCTTTAAACACTTTAAACCTTCTCTCCAAAGACTACACATTGAATTAGAGAATAATGATGATATATATTAGAAGATTTCTATCCATGTGTTTTGCTTTCATCGAACAGTAAGAAAGATACTAAGTAGCACTAACTCTAGAGTCCCTCTATTCCTATAGTGATTCTGGTTTCTGCATTAAAGCTGCTTTTCCACACTTCTGGAGTTTTTGTTGTTGATAAAATACTAGATAACAGCTTTGACTGTGATACTTAGCTCAGCAAGCCAATTCAGCAAATATGCTTTTGGCTGAATTCAGTGCAGCAGATTTTATACCCCAGGAAAAATTAGAGTCATATGAAGGTAATGGAGTCCTATGTAGGGATGCCTCTTTTCTATGTTTTATTGCTATGCTTTTAAATTGGCCTTGAGATAGGAAGCTAAGAAGGAAGTGTTGAGTTCTGAAATACCTCTTTCAGAACACTTAACCAATTATCCACAGAAAATCATTACTGAATTTCTAATTCAGAATGTGAAGCAAGTCTTTTTATCTTAGTATGAGGTTGTCTATATTCTGGGAAATAATTTTGTCAGCCCAGAGACATGTTTATTTTTTTCTTAAAAGGTTCAAGAGGGAATAAGATATAAATGCATAAAGTTCCTCTTGCTCTTGGGGATTTTGTGCAACTTATTTCAAGAAGGATTCAAAGATGAGTCATGGCAAAGAATAAAATCTAAGTGGATTTTCATTTATCAGTCCAAACCGGGCCATTTTGTTGTCAGAATTGTTTCTAAAATTTTTTTCTTCAGAATAAATCCAATATAAATGATGGGCATATTTCCAACTTTATAGAAGAAAAATCAAACTTTTGCTATAGTATGACTGAAGGCATGTCCTTGTCCCCAAATGCCTATTATCCCTGGTGTTCCCCAAGCTGACATGGCCTCAGTGTTCCCCTGTGCTATGCTTAAGTGGACATTTTGAAACTTGTTCCTCTTAGGAAACATGTTCTTTCCTTTGCTTATTACTACCTGCACTTAAAATAATGCAATGCATTTTATTTTAAAAAAAATCTTGGAGTTTCAACCTATTAAATACAACAGTAAATGTAGCACAACACAAATCTTAATTCTGGGGTACAATTGTTCTTAACCTCAAGTGTATGTTAGACTCACCTGGAGGCAGAGTAACCAGATTTAGACAATAAAAACACTGGACACTCAGTCAAATTTGAATGTCAGGTAAACAACAAATAAGTTTTTAAATTTAAGGATTTTTTCATGAAATATTTGGGATATACTCATTTAAAAAACATTTGCATTTATCTGACATTTAAATTTAACTGGGCATCCTTCATTTTCTTGGTCAATACTATCTACAGGGCTTGTGTTTCTGATTCAGTAAGGTATGGCCCAAGAGTTTTCTAACAGGTTCTGGGTGATAAGAATACTGCTAGGCTGGAGGTCATATTTTGGAAAAACAGTGTATAATGCTTAAAAATGTAAGCCAACAAGACTAACTGGAGTTCAATCAAGGTTCTATTTAATAGTGTTTAACCTGCATTATTTAGCTGAGTTTGATAAGCCTTGATTTGCTCACTGAAGAAAAGCAAATACTGTTAATTAAAGACATACAAGACAGAGTGTTCTCAGAAATGCAAAATAAGTGCTCAAGAAAAGTGAACTCACAATTTCTCCATAGAAGAAATATTTTAATTGATTTCTATATTTCCCCAACTGTGTTCTTTAGAATGCTGGGGCCATAACAAGGTAGTGGATTGGGTTTTTTACATGAGAATAAGTGAAGAGGAAAGAGTTACCAATAAAGAAAAAAGAGAAAGAAAAATCATAGCATTTTGCAGACTTTATGAAGTTAAATTGCATTCCTTTCTGTAGAATTTCTTCAAGCATATAAAACACAAATAAAGGAAGTAGAACTTGGAGAGAAAGCTATCCTGGCACTTTTCAAAAGCATCTGACCGTTGAAAAACATCCTCTCCTGACAGGGAAGCAATTTACACGCATAGTTTTCTATGATGAGCAAGTTTAAGAATTCCTGCCATGATTCACAGGGCAACTTAGTGTAAAATGATGTAATTATAAAGGTCCTTCTTTTGCTACAACGAGAAAAGTATTTCTTTCAATTATTGTTGGCATCCATTAGAACAAATGCTACTGGCTACACTGGAATTCTAATGCATTTGTTCTTTCACTTTTTTAAAAAAATATTTATTTATTTATTTATTTATTTTTATTGGTTGTTCAAAACATTACAAAGCTCATAACATATCATCTTTCATAGATTTGATTCAAGTGAGTTATGAGCTCCCATTTTTACCCTAAATACAAATTGCAGAATCACATCAGTTATACATTCACATTTTTACATAATACTATATTAGTGACTGTTGTATTCTGCTGCCTTTCCTATCCCCTACTATCCCTCCTCCCCTCCCCTCCCCTCCCATCTTCCCTCTCTACCTAATCTGTTGATGTTCAGTTCTCTTCCTTGTTTTCCCCCCCTTTCGCCTCACAACCTCTTACATGTGATTTCATATAATGTTGAGGGTTTCCTTCTGTTTCCATGCAATTTCCCTTCTCTCTCCCTTTCCCTCCCACCACTCGACTGACTCTGTTTTATGTTAATCTTTTCCTCTTGCTCTTCCTCCTTGCTCAGTTCTTAGTTGCTCTCCTTAAATCAAAGAAGATATTTGGCATTTATTTTTTAAGGATTGGCTAGCTTCACTCAGCATAATCTGCTCTAATGCAATCCATTTCCCTGCAAATTCCATGATTTTGTCATTTTTTAGTGCTGTGTAATACTCCAATGTGTATAAATGCCACATTTTTTTTTTATCCATTCATCAATTGAAGGGCATCTAGGTTGGTTCCACAGTCTATCTATTGTGAACTGTGCTGCTATTATCATCCATGTGGCAGTATCCCTATAGTATGCTCTTTTAAGGTCCTCAGGGAATAGTCAGAGAAGGGCGATAGCTGGATCAAATGGTGGTTCCATTCCCCGCTTTCCCAGGAATCTCCATACTGCTTTCCATATTGGCCGCACCAATTTGCAGTCCCACCAGCAATGTACAAGTGTACCCTTATCCCCACATCCTTGCCAACACTTATTGTTGTTTGACTTCATTATGGCTGCCAATCTTACTGGAGTGAGATGGTATCTTAGGGTGGTTTTGATTTGCATTTCTCTGAATGCTGGAGATGGTGAGCATTTTTTCATGTACTTATTGGTTGATTGTATGTCCTCCTCTGACAAATGTCTGCTCAGGTTCTTGGCCCATTTGTTGATTGGGTTATTTGTTATCTTATTGTTTAAGTTTTTGAGTTCTTTGTATATTCTGGAAATTAGGGCTCTATCTAAAGTGTGAGGAGTAAAAATTTGTTCCCAGGATGTTGGCTCCCTATTTACTTCTCTTATTGTTTCTCTTGCTGAGAAAAAACTTTTTAGTTTAAGTAAGTCCCATTTGTTTATTCTTGTTATTAACTCTTGGGCTATGGGCATCCTATTAAGGAATTTGGAGCCCGCCCCACAATATGTAGATCGGAGCCAACTTTTTCTTCTATCAGGGCAGAGTCTCTGATTTGATATCAAGCTCTCTGATCCATTTATAGTTAACTTTTGTGCATGGCGAGAGAAAGGGGTTCAGCTTCATTTTGTTGCATATGGATTTCCAGTTTTCCCAGCACCATTTGTTGAAGATGCTATCCTTCCTCCATTGCATGCTTTTAGCCCCTTTATCAAATATAAGAAAGTTGTAATTTTGTGGATTGGTCTCTGTGTCCTCTATTCTGTACCATTGTTCCACCTGCCAGTTTTGGTATCAGTACCATGCTGTTTTTGTTACTATTGCTCTGTAGTACAGTTTGAACTCTGGTATCGCTATACCTCCAGATTCACACTTCCTGCTTAGAATTGCTTTTGCTATTCTGGGTCTTTTGTTTTTCTATATGAATTTCATGATTGCTTTATCAATTTCTACAAGAAATGCGGTTGGGATTTTGATTGGCATTGCATTAAACCTGTAGAGAACTTTGGGTAATATCGCCATTTTGATGATGTTAGTTCTGCCTATCCATGAACAGGGTACATTTTTCCATCTTCTAAGATCTTCTTCTCTCTCTCTCTCTTTATGGTTCTGTAGTTTTCATTGTATAAATCTTTCACCTCTTTTGTTAGGTTGATTCCCAAGTATTTTATTTTATTTTTTTTTTGAGGATATTGTGAATAGAGTGGTTTTCCTCATTTCCATTTCAGAAGTTTTGTTGCTGATATACAGGAATGCCGTTGATTTATGCATGTTGATTTTATATCCTGCCACTTTGCTGAATTCACTTATTACCTCTAGCAGTTTCTTTGTAGACCCTTTTGGGTCTGTTAGATATATTATCATATCATCTGCAAATACTGATAATTTAAGTTCTTCTTTTCCTATTTTTATACCTTTAATTTCTTTTGTCTCTCTAATGGCTCTGGCTAGTATTTCAAGAACTAAATTGAATAGAAGTGGTGAGAGAGGGCATTCCTGTCTTGTTCCAGATTTTAGAGGGAATTCCTTCAGTTTTTCTCCATTTAGAATGATGCTAGCCTGAGGCTTAGCATATATAGCTCTTACAATGTTGAGGTAAGTTCCTGTTATCCCTAGTTTTTCTAGTGTTTTGAACATAAAGGGATGTTGTACTTTGTCGAATGCTTTTTCTGCATCTATGGAGATGATCATATGGTTCTTGTCTTTAAGTCTATTGATGTGGTGAATAACATTTATTGATTTCTGTATATTGAACCAGCCTTGCATCCCAGGGATGAATCCTACTTGATCATGGTGCACAATTTTTTTGATATGCTTTTGTATTCGATTCGCCAGGATTTTATTGAGAATTTTTGCATCTAAGTTCATTAGAGATATTGGTCTGTAGTTTTCTTTCTTTGAAGTGTCTTTGTCTGGTTTTGGGATCAGGGTGATGTTGGCCTCATAGAATGAATTTGGAAGAGCTCCTTCTTTTTCTATTTCTTGAAATAGCTTGAAAAGTATTGGTATTAATTCTTCTTTGAAGGTTTTGTAAAACTCCGCTGTATACCCATCTGGTCCAGGGCTTTTCTTGGTTGATAGTCTTTTGATGGCTTCTTCTATTTCTTCCTTTGTTATTGGTCTGTTTAAATTGTGTGTGTCTTCCTGACTCAATCTGGGCAGATCATATGACGAAAGAAATTTATCGATATCTTCACTATCTTCTATTTTATTGGAATATAGGGTTTCAAAATACTTTCTAATTATCTTCTGTATTTCTGTAGTGTCTGTTGTGATATTGCCTTTTTCATCCTGTATGTTAGTAATTTGAATTCTCTCTCTTCTTATCTTCCTTAGCATGGCTAAGGGTCTGTCGATATTATTTATTTTTTCAAAGAACCAACTTTTAGTTTTATCAATTTTTGCAATTTTTTTTTGTTTCAATTTCATTGATTTCCACTCTGATTTTAATTATTTCTTGTCTTCTACTACATTTGTTGTTGTTTTGCTCTTCCTTTTCTAGGATTTTAAGATGTAGTGTAAGTTCATTTATTTGTTGGTTTTTCCTTTTTTTGAGGAATGAACTCCAGGAAATGAATTTCCCTCTTAAAACTGCTTTCATTGTGTCCCATAGATTCCGGTATGTTGTGTCTGCATTGTTGTTTATCTCTAAGAATTTTTTTATTTCTTCCTTTATGTCTTCTGTAACCCATTGATCATTCAGTAACATATTGTTCATTTTCCAGGTGATGCAGGATTTTTCCTTCCTTCTTTTATCATTGATTTCCAGTTTTATTACATTATGGTCAGATATGGTGCATGGTATTATCTCCACACCTTTATACTTACTGAGAGTCGCCCTATGGCATAATATATGGTCTATCTTTGAGTAGGATCCATGTGTTGCTGAGAAGAACGTGTATCCACTTGATGATGGTTGATATATTCTATATATGTCGGTTAAGTCTAGGTTATTGATTGCGTTATTGAGTTTTATAGTTTCTTTGTTCAGGTTTTGTCTGGAGGATCTGTCTAATGGAGAGAGCGGTGTGTTGAAGTCACCCATAATTATTGTGTTGTGGTCTATTTGACTCTTGAACTTGAGGAGAGTTTGTTTTATGAATGTTCAGCACTTTGTTTGGTGCATACAAATTGATAATTGTTATGTCTTGATGGTGGATGGTTCCTTTTAACAGTATATAGTGTCCTTCTTTATCCCTTTTGATTAACTTAGGTTTGAAGTTGATTTTATTCGATATGAGTATGGCTACTCCTGCTTGCTTCCGAGGACCATGTGAGTGGTATAATTTTTCCCAACCTTTCACCTTCAGCCTGTGTATGTCTTTTCCTATCATATGAGTCTCCTGAAGGCAGCATATTGTTGGGCTTGTTCTTTTAATCCAGGTTACTAGCCTATGTCTCTTGATTGGTGAATTTAAGCCATTAACATTTAAGGTTACAATTGAAATATGGTTTGTACTTCGAGTCATGTTTATTTATTTATTTATTTTAGTTTGGCTAATTTTTCCTCTTTGGTTATTTTTCTCCCCCTTTACTGAGATACCTCCCACTGTTAGTTTTGGGTGCTATTTTTCAATTCCTCTTCTTGTAGAATTTTGCCCAAAATACTTTGCAGTGCTGGTTTTCTGGCTGTGAATTCTTTTAGCTTTTGTTTATCGTGAAAGATTTTAATTTCATTGTAAAATCTGAAGCTTAATTTTGCTGGATACAGTATTCTTGGTTGGAATCCATTATTTTTCAGCATTTGAAATATGTTGTTCCAGGATCTTCTCACTTTCAAAGTCTGTGATGAAAAATCAGTTGTTAACCTAATTGGTTTTCCCCTGAATGTAATCTGCCTCCTTTGTCTCATAGTTTTTAATATTCTCTCCTTGTTCTGTATGTTGGGTATCTTCATAATTATATGTCTTGGAGTTGGTCTATTATGGGTTTGGATGTTTGGGGTCTTGTAGGCTTCCAGGATTTGGCAATCCGTTCCATCTTTCATCTCTGGGAAGTTTTCTAGGATTATTTCATTTAATAAATTGTCCATTCCTTTGGTTTGAATCTCTGTGCCTTCTTCTATCCCAATGACTCTCAAATTTGGTTTTTTTATGATATCCCATATCTCTTGGATAGATTACTTGTGAGATTTAAGCATACTTTTTGTGTTGACTATATTCTTTTCAAGTTATTAAACTTTGTCTTCATTATCTGATGTTCTGACTTCTACTTGATCTAGTCTATTTGTAATATTCTTGTTAGAGTTTTTAATCCGGTTTATGAATTCCTGCATTTCTAGGATTACTGTTTGGTTATTGTTTTTTTTTTTTTTTAATCTCTATCTCCTGGTAAAGCTCGTTCTTTGCAGTTTGAATTTGTTTAATTCATTTTCAAAATATACTTTCATTGCTTGGACTTGCTGTCTCATGTCTTCTCTAATATTCTATTCCATCTGAGTTAGGTATGCCTTGATTTCTTTCCCTGTCCATGTTTCTGATGCTTCTAGGTCCTCCTGTAGATTTACATTGTCCTGCATTGTTTGTATTCCTTTTTTCCCTTATTTTTTCGTGTTGTTCACGTTACTTTCCAGCTCTGTTTGACTGCTGTGTAACTGCTTTCTCGTATACATTTGTTTTGGCTTTGTATATCTCTGTTGTCTCTCCTTTGTGGTGGGAGATTATGCCTAGAAATGTTGGGCTTTATTGTACTTTAAAGCTGATTCATTCAATCCATAAAAGGCTTCTGGGTTCTGTATGCATATAGTGATTTGTTGTTTGTTCTTAGGACTTTTTGTTTAGCTTAGGTGCTATGATGGTACGAGGGTTAGTATGTCTTGGCTACTTTAGAAGATTGCTCTACTAAGGGGGGATACTAACAGGCGATTGGATCGGGGTGTTGGTAGTAGCTAGGTATTTAGGAGCCCTATAGACAGCCTTGAGACATTCACCTATTTGCATTTAGATAATTACATGTAATGGAAGACGTAATGCTTGGGATGAAAGTTGTGGGGCAGGGGAATGAAGGTGCTCTTAAAAAGAAAGAAGGAGAGAGAGATAGATTAGAAGAGAATGAAAAGAACAATAAGACTTGAAATGGAAAAAAGAAAGAAGGAAGGAAAAGGGGAGAGAGGAACAGAGAGAGAAGCAGGAAAAAAAAATTGAAGTCTTAGAGATCCATTTTCTTCTCTTCCAGTAGCAGAGCTGTGCCCTCCGAGCAGAGCTTCTGTGCTCTACCTGCCATAGGGCATCTCCTGGGAGTCTCTCAGACTTGTCAGTCCAGAGCCATTTCACCTCTCCGGCCCCTCCCCCCTTCCTCCTGTCAGCCGGCCAGCCAGGTCCTGTTCACCGGAAGCAGTTCCCCAAAGATCTAGTTACACTTGCAGCCCCACCGCACATCCCATTTAAGCCCCAGTGCTGTGGTAAACTGGCGGCTAAAACCTTGGGAGTCGCCGCTGGTGATATGGGGGGTTGGGGGCTGGGGATCCCCTCTGCTTCCCCACAGACACGCCCCCAGAGAGATCCCCGAAGTTTCCTGGCTGCCTGTATCTGGATGGGGCGGGAGTCACACACCTGCTAAAGTGGATTCTGCTGCGAAGGAATTCCATTGGCTGGACTCTATGACGTCACCTCTCTGCTATGGTGGGCTCCAGGCTCCTTGCCGGAGTGTTCGAAGGGAGGGATGGGACTTTTCCATCCCCGGTTGGCCTCAGCTCCCGGCTCGCTATTTCATGAAGGCTTGGCAAAAGACCTCTTCCTGTCAAGCTGCGTCTCGGAGGCTGCGGATCTGGACCTCTGCGGATCTGGAGCTCTGTGTCTCATGGCGGGGATTCGCTCATCTGGGGCCAACTGTCACTTCAAAAAATCCTAGTAGCTCCTGGCTGGTCTCTCTTCAGTGGGATTTTGCTAGGAGATTCTCCATTGGTAGAATCTAAGTGTTATCTATGCGTCTTTATGACCCCATCCCTGACCCCTCAGGTATTGAAAGTGCTGCCTCTCTGCCCGCCGCCATGTTGTCCCAAAGTGGTTTTCTTTGTGACTTTAATAAAAAGAGATTCAGTGCGCCACTCAACTTCCGGCAACCATCTGTTCTTTCACTTTTTTTATTCAACAAATGTGTTGAACATCTACATGTGTTTACAAAGCTATGTACTGCAGTAATACAATGAAGGAAGAATTAAAAATACTGCTCTTACAAGCCCACACTCTTGTGCTTAAAATATTTACCAAAGGGTACTGACCAAGATTTCCTTAGCAATGGTCCCCTCAGCTTCACTACACTGTATACTTAGGCTTCTTCCTGACTACATACCTTAACCTCCCTTTTCTTAGAAAGCTTGCTTTAGAAAACTTGCAATTCTACCTTCTTTCTCTACTCCTTTAAGATGTAAATCTTTTATGATACCTTTTGTAATCTTTTATAACACAGGAATGTCTTTCTCAAAGACATGGGAATCATTCTTTAAATGTATCTCATAGAAAGAGATAGTGCCCCCTCTTTCTTGTGGTCTCAGTGGAAGGATGGGGGAAGAATTGTCATGAGTGACAATGAGCAAACAAACATGGTCCAGTCCCATTAACGGGCCAACCTCCTGGCTAACATCCTCGGGTACTTATCTTTTATCTCACCTCTCACTTCTTTTCTTTATAGAGTTGGTTTCATTCTCTCCTCTCATGTAGTCTTAGATCAAGTATTCCTTGACTATTAACTGGTCTGGTGCAGCTTTTCTTTCATGGTTCTACATTGCTAATCTTGCCTAATCCAGCATATAGTTAATGAATATGACTAACAAAGAACAAAGTTAAATATGGTGTTTTGTGTTAAAATTTTTTGAACATCACCCCTGCTTAGAGGCAGTGGGCCAGTAGGCTTTGAAAGAAAAAGTACTGCATTAGGAGCTATATAGAACTTAAATGAATCTCAGTTCTGCCATCTGCTACTTAGGAGGCCTTAAAAAAAATGTCCATTTTTTTTTTAACTGGGGATTGAATCCAGTGGAACTCCAGCACTGAGCCACATCCCCAGCCCTTTTTATTTAGATACTGGCTCTCACTAAATTGCTTAGTGCCTTGCTGTTGTGAGGCTAGCTTTGAACTTGCAATCCTCCTGTCTTAGCCTCCTGAGCTGCTGAGATTACAGGTGTGCAACATTGCAGCTGGCTAAATTTCGTGGAATGACTTTTTCTTCACCTATAAAATAATGATAGCAAAAACTTACTTTCTAGACATATTATAAGTAGAAAAAAAGAAAGAGCAAGGTAAAATGAGCTGGTCTACAATGAGCAAATAATGAAGCAGGCCCTCAGAGAAAAGCCAATCAAACTACTGTGGGCAGCTAGTAAAGTTCCCCAGGAGCTCTTGGCAATTTCCTGGAGACCTCTTCAGATTGATCTCCACACACTGTGCAGGAAGAATTCTAAAGTTCTGGATCATCTTGAAGGCTTGTTCTATTACTGTTCTTTCTCCATCTGAGGACTGGTTCTTTGGCTTCATCTCTTTCCAGAGACTTACCTCCTTACACAAACAAGGCCCTCATTCTTTTCTGCATTCTTGGCAACCAGTCACATTGTATCTTAAATATCTTGCTAATATTGAACTGCTTTGGTATGGGTAATTCTTTCCCTCTGCCAAGCTGCTTCTTTTTGAATGGACTGAATGAAGCCCTATGCATTTTTGACTTTCATCCATTGCCCAAAATGATAATAATATTCCATACTGCCATTAATGAGCAAGGGAATCACATTTGCAACCTGAGCAGAATACTAGAGGGGATTTGAGGACTGCTGTGTGTCACTGTAAACCAAACCACTCTCCCTTGAAAGTAAAGGATCACTTGTCAAAAGTGGATTTTGGAACATTATTGTGCTCCACTACAGCATCTGCTTTTCTCACTAAGTAAATCAATAGCCCTCTCAAGCCAAAAAGCACATTTGATTCAACTTCTTCAGTTTGAATTACATGACACTGACATTTATTATAACAAAAAATATACAATGTCTGGGGCTAATTTAATTAGTCTCAACACTGAATTTTAATGAGGAAATCTTAGAAGACAATGATTTAAGCTTTACTAAAGAGCACTAGACATAAACCAATGATATCAAATAACTCCTATTTGTATCAGAACAGAAATTATGGCATTTAATGGGTATATTCCTAACTCTGGAATCTAAAGGAAACTAGGAGAAAGTCATGATTTTTATTAGCATCACCTAAATTAATAATCCAGTGTGGAACAATTTTTATAGTTTTAATGCATGGCTAAATAATGCAGTATGATCAAAACAGAATAAGCCTTTGTCTCTGCATTCAAATCAGACTGAGGAGGATTCATAAACACATTATAATCAATATTTAAATACTGATCTAAGACAGATGATTTGGAGGAGTCTTTCTAAGAGTACTGGAGATTTATCTAGTCCAGTGGATATATGCTTAGATACGTAAAAAGGAGAAGAGCAAAGCAAATATAGTAGTGGGTAAGGGAAAGTATGTTGGTTGGAACAATAAATTCAAAATGAGGTTATGGGTTTGGGATTGTTTGGTGAGCACTATAGAAGATATGAAGATACCTCTGCATGAACAATGAAATCTGGGTTGTAAATGGCATCAAAAAGTTTCTGTAAAGGGAAATAATAGCAGTGAGACAACTTTTTCATACAGCATGGCACAGTTTCAGAGTAACTTTTCCACACAGAATGGGTGGGAGTAAAAGGTTAGGGGAGGAGGAACTCCTATATGGAAGCTAATGCAAGAATGCAGTGGATATTGAGGAGCTTTGATTTGTAAACATAATTGCTGATGCTAAAAGGTGATTCAAGAAGACAGAAAGAAGACTCCAATAAGTTTTGGATGCAAAATTAATTTCCAATAAAACATATTCTAAATGATGGCTCTAATAAGTGACAGATCTATCTAGAAATGTACACTTGGGAGTCATCCACTAGAGCTGAAGTGAAATGCAGAAGGTGAAAACAGTGATCATGCAAAAGGTGAGATCCCAGAGCCAGGGTAGGTGACATTCAAGAGGGTAAATGACCAGGACTTTCTATATCTTCTAGAATAGTGGTCCTTAAACTCTGGTATGCATCAGAACCACTTTAAGGTTGCATGCTCATAATACAGAGCAAAGAGATCTATGGTTGAAGATAGCAATTTGAGTATTGAATCCCTGTTGATGTTTCTATAAGAGATCCAGAGACTACACCAGGAAAAATACCAAAAGAGTCTTATAAAATAAGGAAAAGACTTGCTTTCATGACAGCTTCAGGTTGCTCTGATACAGAAATGATCTCCATATGTTTCCTGAAGTGTCATGCCTCCTTGATGATGATATTATTACATATTTTGAAACAAAACAAAGCAGAAACACTAATATTTAAAAAAATAAATAAATATTAAGAAAAAATTTGAAAATATAGCATACAATGATTGCTGAGTCATCACTGCTGATGAAGAGTTAGATCATGTTCTGTCACCATCTTTCAGAAGTATCCTGGGTAAAATGAATCTTTAGAAAAAGCAGGTTAGCCTTTATTTTTGTACTGAATCAGAATGTTTGATGTGTTCCAAATATAGGTATCTTCAATAGATCCATAGCGGTGCCATTGAAGCTAGACACAGTCTTGGCAAGCTTTATATACTATATAACTTCTTCATTTTTCAATATAAAACATAGTTATCTATTTAAATCTTAAATGAATATTTAAAAATTAACATTTCCCACTTTCAATAGAAGATTATACTATATATGTATTTTTATCTTTCCTGTGAGATCTCAACTTTTTAAATAATTCTGCCCAATTATTTCCCTTATAAACCTTTTGATGGATGAATTTTATCATTGTGGAAATGTAGGAATCTATGTGAAAAAAGAGACCACTAAAGTGATCTCTTTCTTTACAAAAACATGACTAACAGCTCTAGCTATATTTAATATGATTAATTCTTCAGAAAATTTTTATATGAAAATTGCCAAGTTTAATAGCATGAGTCTCATTAAGTAACCTGTATTTTATGAGGAAAATATAGCACCTGTGAGGCACTGTAAAATCTTATAACTCCAGTTCCCTCTGGTGGCAGAGTCTTCAAAGTGATACTGTTAGCAACTCTGGAGAGCTGTGGGCTTACTTGCACTTATGGCCTCCAGATGAGAAGAACTACAAAGGGCTTATTCTTGTGGATTGCAATGGCTTTGGAAATAGCTTCTCACATCCTTGGGGCAAATAACTACTGCTGAGGATAGAGAAAAAGGATGCTGATTTTATACTGTCATTTTTTTTCTCCATAGGAAAAAAAGCAAATTTAAGTGTAACTTAATGAAGCTTAAGAATATATTCTGCAGGTGATTTGGATATAACTTTCAAGTTAATGTATCTTGAAATGTACATTTCTTAGGCCAAGATATGGCAAAAAGCAGGGTAAAGAATAAAAGAATACAATGCAAGAAATGGAGACAAAATGAAGAACCCTGCTCATTACAAGGGTCTGTTGGGTGTGATAGAATTATTGGTTAAAGTTGCTTAAAGACCTGGGGTGTTTAGAAAGATGGTGCTTTTTAGATCAAGGATTTATTCAAACTTCCCTTTAATACCATGGGTATTTTAGGCAATTTAAATAAATTTCAAAAGTTTAGTAGGTAGAATGGGAAGTCAACTCTACAGATTATTTTTTGGTATATTATAATTTACAGATTCAGGGACTGAAGCTGGGAAGGAGTAAAACTCATAAATTACTACAACATAAGAGGCATATACTTGAAAGAGTGCCAGATTTGATCAAACAGCCAAATATGTTCTGTTTTCTGTAACACAAAGCTTAAATGTGCTACCAATTTTGTAATCCTGGTGACATGCATCGGCTTAAATATAATCATGTACACTTTTGCTTTTGAATCTTGAAGCCAAGAAATCTACAGGATTACGTATCCCTAGGGGCTTAGAAATTTTAATAATCCAGTAGGATAGGGCTTTGCTTTAAACTGTTTCTAATCCACTGATTTAAAAATTCATTTGGAGGTGTAAATGTCAAGGAGAACATATAAATGCATCAGACATTGAAGTTATTTTAATGATAAATTCTCAAATTTCAATTTCTCAAAAAATAATAAAACATAAAGCATCCTTGAAGTGTCTAAAATATGACTATGATTAATCTACTTAAGTTTATATCACATTTTTTGCTATAAAATCACTGAACAGCTATTACCACTTTCATTTCTTCCTCTTTATTGTTATCCAGATATAGATTTTGTTTACGGTACTCTAAGGCCTTATCCTTCAGGCAAGATAGGCTCCACTACCATTTATGATTGACCAATTCTAATCATGGTCATGTAATTCCATTCATTAGTGGTTGGTCCAAGTAGAATATGTGATGTGATTACAGTGAATCATATGGAGGAGGAGGCTTTTGAGGTTTCTTTGCTTCTAAAGAGATATAGTTATCCTCTCCCTGCCTTGTTCTCTGCAGATATATTCCAAGACTCCCAGTAAATGCTTGAAGACGTGGATATGGCTATGTTTTTTCTTATATGCCCTGCAGTGTCACTACATAGTACTGGAGGTAATGTGTCCTTTCATGTTTTATATTCTGATACCTTGTTTGTATTAGTTTGCTATTATTAAGCAACAATCTATTGTGATATTGTCACAGTTGGTCTTAACAATTGAGACAGCTATTAAAGTGAGTAATGGGCAGGTAGCATACACAGTGTGGATACTCTAAACAAAGATATGATTCACAGAACAGGACACCACAAGATTTCAACATGCAACTCAGAAAGACATACAATTTAAAACTCATAAATTTCTTAAACCACACCCAAAAAGTTGACTGTTGACTGTTTTCTCTTGTGGAAACAGTCTGTGGAAGCTAAATGTGCTACCAATTTAATATAAGGGGGAAAATAAGGGCAGGAGAATCCTGTGAAAATAGAAGAGAGATAAGTAGAGTAGAGGAAAGGTATTGAATAGGAAGGAGGAAGAGTGGGAAAAGGGAGGAAGAGTGGAATGAAATTGCTCAAACTATCCTGTGTACATATATGAATATATCTCAATGGATTTCACCTTTATGTGTATGTATAATGCACTAATTTTAAAAAACATATATTAATAAATAAATAAATAAATAGCCAGTTGAGTAAAGGAAAGAGAATATCAGGTAGGAAGAGGAGAGAGAAAGGGGAATACTGGGGACTGAATTAAAGCAAATTTATTCCATGCTTTTATAATTATATCAAAATGAATCTCACTATTGTGAATACCTATAATGCATTAATAAAAAAACATGAATTTCTAATTTCCAGAATTTCTCTTTAATATTTTCAAACTGTGGTTAATGTTGGGTAACAAACTGTGAAAAGCAAAACTTGAGATGAACAGGGACAAATGTCCATAAAGAAAGGATTTGAGATCTTAATGGAACCCCTATTTCTGGACTTGTGATATGCATTCCGAAATGTCTACATTGTTTAGATCATGTCTAGTCTGCTTTTCCACTAGGTACAGTCCAAAATATGCTAACTGCTATTATTTCTCTCTGAGCTTTTACAACTTAAGATAGTTAGCCTTGGGGAAACCAATAGCTTTACAGCCTTCTTTACAGCCATGAATTATCAAGCTATAAACACTTACAAACATATATATTTATAAAACATCATCAGCTATAAACATTGATGTGGTTGTATCCCTGTAATATGCTGTTTTTAAGTCCTTTGAGTATAGACCAAGGAGAGGGATAACTGGGTCAAATGGTGATTCCATTCCCAGTTTTCCAAGGATTCTCCATACTGCTTTCCATATTGGCTGCACCAAGTTGCAGTCCCACCAGCAGTGTATGAGTGTGCCTTTTCCCCCACATCCTCACCAACCACATCAATGCACAATTTACAACACAATTTACAGCACAATTTACAACAGCTAAACTGTGGAACCAACCTAGATGCCATTCAGTAGATGAATAGATAAAAAAATGTGGCATGTGTACACAATGAAATATTACTCAGCAATAAAAGAGAATAAAATCATGGCATTTGCAGGTAAATGAATGGCATTGGAGAAGATAATGCTAAGTGCAGCTAGCCAATTCCCCCCCAAACAAATGCCGAATGTTTTCTCTGATATAAGGAGACTGATTCATAGTGAGGTATGGAGAGGAAACATGGGAGGAATAGGTGAACTCTAGATAGGGCAGAGGGATGGGAGGGGAAAGGAGGGGCCAAGGGGTTAGCAATGATGATGGAATGTGATGGGCATAATTATCCAAAGTACATGTATGAAGACACAAATTGGTGTGAACATACTTCATATACAACCAGAGATATGAAAAATTGTGCTCTATATGTGTAATAAGAATTGTGATTCATCCTGCTGTCATTTATTTTTTAAAAATCAATTTAAAAAAATAAAAAGAAGATACATTAAAATGATATATTTGCATCACACTCTTTCTAATATCCATAATCTATTTTGTTCTATGTAGAGTTGTACTCATAAAAAACAAGTAAATAAAAATAAATATAAAACAAACAAACAAGTTATCAGGCATGACGCTGCCCTTCATGTAGAATATATCATGGACAACAAATGTCCTGGCAGGAGCTTGAGCACCTCACTACCTCACTAGATTGCACCTAACAGTGGTCAGTGGTTCCACACTCTGGTATTTTCCACTTTCTCATTCCTCTAACTCATCACTCCTTTCCTTAAATCTCTTTCTCTCTCTCCCTCAATAGGAAACTTGACAGATAACTAAGAGGATGAAATCACAATTAAAACTCTGTTCCTATTAAAATAGGTTTTTTTTTGTTTTGATCATCAGTACTCTTTGTTTCCAAATCTTTTCCACCACCCCAAATATTCTGTACTCATTAAACAATAATTCCAAATGTCCCCTTTCTTAGCTTCCAACATCGCTTTCTTTCTTTTTATTAATGTGTCTTTTTAAAATATTCTTTAGTTGTCATTGGGCCTTTATTTCATTTATTTAACATTGCTTTCTACTTCATAAATTTGCCTATTAGAGATATTCCATATAATTGGAACTCTTGTGTCCTTTCACCTAGCATAATGTCTTGGAGGTTCATCATGTAAAAATATGTTAGAATTTCATTCCTTTTAAAATTGTGATTAAGTATGCAGAAAATATTTTTGCCTTTTTAACCCTTTTTAAGGGTATAGTTCAGATGCATGATCTCTGCTCACAAATACCTTATAAGATCTCTAGATCCTCTACCCAAATATTCCAAAAATAAATATTCACACTAATAAATAAATTCAGAAAGTTATAAATGACAAAATAAACATGCAAAACCAGTTGTATTTCTATAGTTTAACAATCAGAAATGTAAATTAATTCCACTTTAATGGCATGAAAAATAATAGCAGGATTGTCATATGATCCAGCAGTTCCACTTCCAGCTATAGTCTCAAAAGAATCAATGTCAGGGACATGAAGAGATATCCGTCTGCCAAGATTAATAGAAGTATTATTCATAATAACCAAAAGGAAAAAAAAATATCTATTGACAGATTAATGGAAAAATTAAATGTGGTACATAAATACAATGAACTATTAGCCTTTAAAAGAAGGAAATTCTGACACATGCTGCATGTGGATGAACTTAAGAGAATGGGCTAAGTGAAACTGTTTTCATTATTTCACTTCAATAGGTTATGTTTTAAAATTTAGTTCTAATTTAATAACAGCAATAGTTTCGGTTAATGTTCTGTTGTATTTTGTGGCATTTTTCCAGGTAACAATCTGTATCATTCACCTGAATTATTTGCAAGCATACCATTGTGTTTGCCCTTTCAGGAAAGTTTCTGTTTTTAAATTATAAATATAGTCAATGTCTTGGATGGTAAAGTTTCAGGGGAAGGAGGGAAATTTTTCTTGCATCTATACTTATGTCTTACATATTGTTAGAAGGTTTTTTAGTATATATGGGCTGAATTTTATGAAAGTATAATCATATATCACATATATTCTTAAATATAATATAAAATCCAACCAGAATGGGTGAGAAAACTGGAGCAAATAGCCATGTTATGGCAGGAATCTCTGCTGTCCTGATAACAAAATTCCTGTGGGATATTATGAGAGATATTGGCTATTTAAACCCAGGCTATATGTAAATAATACAAAGTACACTCCCATTTACCTAATTTTATGAAGTTGTATTTTTATCAGCTTCAAAATATGCCACATTAGACAGTTGAGATGACAAAAACATTTGTTCAAATCTACTTCTAGGTGATCAAAAAAGCCAAGAGAATGAGTCAGATTAAACTCAACCCAGATTTCTTGATTTTCATGGGCTTAATTGATGTTTATATCATGTAATATTTTTCAATTTCTATTTAATGGACAAAATTATTTAAGATGCAGCAGTAAAATACCAAAAGGTAGAAAGTGCTATAAACCAGCCAGAAAAAAATAAAACAACAACACTCTGACAGCATAAAAACAAGTTCCTGCATCCTAAACTTGTTCTATGAGGACTAGGATGTCTCCAAATGCATCCTGTTACTCAATTAACATCCTTCAATGATTTTAACAACTCCATCTTTCAATGCATACATTAAAATGACTTTAGGTTTGAAAGACTCCTGTCTTTAGACCTGTTGTTTCAAATTTCCTAATCTACAGGTTATGATTTGTCCAGATGAAAAAGAAGAAAAGACAATAGCACAAGGGGTATGAAAGTAGAAAAAGAATAAGTTAGATGAATTCTATCCATATGGGAAAATTACACTACACTTAAAATATTTATACACCGAATTACTCTCAGCTGGAATTTTTACAAGCTGACATACTATTAATTGAATTAAACACAGTAAATGCCCAGTTTCAAAATTCACTACTAAAGTTATAGAACTTGCATTTTTATCACAACAAAAATAACATTGTCTGGTTATAAATCTGGCAAGCAAAAACTTTTTCAAAAAATCTTTTTCACTGCACTTTTCAAATCCAACTTTTGTTCCGGTGAGTGCTCATACTGTTCGTGCATTCTGCTATTATTATACACATCCAATTTTTAAAGATATTTTCCAAGACTTCAGTGTGCCTGAGAAAAAGATACTCAGTTCCCAGTATTATGTTTATCCCTGATTTAAAACAGTCTTCAAACACGGTATGAGACTGTCAGTGTATTGCTTTAGGGAGAAAGTTTCTAACAATGCCCTCAGGGCTGCAGCAGAAAGTGCTTTGTATCAAGCACAGTGCCTCCCCTTCTCTAATCTTCAGACAACTAGAGCACTAAATCCTTGAGTCCATGGCTTCAAGTGGATAGCTCTACTTTCTTTCTGACCACAATGTACACTCATAAACTGGCTTCTGTTGGCTTTTCTTTTATAATTCAGGGCAGAACCAATATCTCTGAAGAATGGACAGTGATACCCTGAGAACCATTATCTCCCAAAGAAAGGTTATATTTTGAGAGGGTTCTTTCAACTCCTCAACCCGGGTTTTACAACAACAGGAGCTAAGCCAAAAGAAATAAGATTGGGGCTGTTAATTAATGTAAGCATTTAATCAATCCAGAAATATTTCTTGAATACCTGGTTTATGTTAAGCACTGGAAATTTATAAATGACAATCTTTTGACCTAAGGGACACTGTAGAAAAGATCATTAATAAAGCAAAAACTATAGGGTGAGCTGAACACGTGTGTTGTACAGCTCAATTGAATGGGATGAGAGGAAGGAGGAATAAGGCAAGTATCCAGGAGGATGTGCTATTTAATCTAGAAGCCCAGAAGAAACTGAATGGGAAAAGTGTTGCAAGTTTTTTTTTTTTTTTCAGATGTGGATTACGTTGAGCATTGAATAGAAAACAAGACCAGTATGTGTAAAGTATTCAGTATGGGCCAGGAATTTTACATTCATAAGCTCCATTAATTCTCCACAACCAGCCACACTGAGCTGGATAATATTCTCATCTAACAGAAGAGGAGATTTAGGCTCAGAGGACCCAAGTTTATATGATAAACAGCAGAGCCAGAAACTGAACTCAGGTCATCATACCCCAATGTCTTTCCTCTCTCCTCCAAGCATGGTGCTCACTATCCCAAATAAGAAGGAGAGAAGATAGACAGAAGAAATCAATCAACAATATAGATCAACAGCATGACTTTTCACTTGTTAGTGATATTTGTGTAGCAGGAAGGCAATTGTGCATTCATCTTTACAAGTTGCACTGTGAGATTCTACCTTATCATAAAGGTAAACCTGATCATTGGTGCTTTGCACTCAAGACCACTTTAACTCCATATACTTTATCTGCAAAGTTGAAAGAAATTTATGCTGAGCCTCTTCTGAAGCCTAAAACCAGTCTTTGGCTTATTACAACCCTCGAACTTGAGCCATTCTTCAGTTGTGATGCAGGTCAATCCAGGGATCCCTCTCCCAATTGTTCCCAACCCCCTCTATCAGCTCCTCAGATCAACCCTTCAAACCAAAGAAGCCCAACAGGTCACTTCTGTCTTGAGATTAAGCAGGAAGGATTGATAATGGCCTCCTGGAAACTAGTAATTCCTTAAACATGGCTTGTAGCAATGATAATCAATGACTTATACTGAAGATGGTACAGCTCTCTGCAGACCATGGTCTTTAGTACCTTGCATCTCAAAGGCTTGTCCTTAAGCCAGCAGCCTTAGCATCACCCAGGAATTTACTAGAAATGTAGAACCTCAGCTTTCACCCCAAACCTACTGAATCAGAATATACATTTTTAAACAAAATATCCATGTAATTCTTAAGCACTTCCAAGCCTGGCAAACACTGGTTTAGAAAAGTAATGCTGTTTTCTGCAAATAAATGTGTTTCCTTCTGCAGGACTTCTATATCTCTATATCAATATTCACTCAGATTCTCTCAGAGGGGTATGTATGTATAAAGCAGTGGTGTCCAAATATATCTTTACCTTAGAGGAACTCACTCCCAACAGCCACATATATTTTGTAGGAATGGGGAGCAGAGAGGTTAAGCAAATTAGAAGACTATTAACCTAAATTATCAATTTTGGACATGCTGAAACATTTGAGTAAGGGTTTTGTGTCTGGATAGATTTTAAGATCAATTTTCCCTTTGAGTATGGATCTTGTCCATGTGGATCTTGTCCATGATACCTCTCTGAGCTTCAGTGCTCATTAGTAAACTGAAGATGATAATATTGTATATGCTTCATAGGAGTTTTTGAGCAACAAAAAGGCTCAGCACAGATGCTCACTCAGCAAACAGAACCTTCAGCTTCATTATCTAGAATAAGATAAATACAGGAAAATAGGTGAATAAAGTATACCAGATGATTATTGTGTAAAATAGCTAATAGGGTAGCAGGAATTTATTCATGTGGTTAAGCGATTAGTCTTTATGATATACTAAGATTTAGCCACAAACAAAAAAAAAGATGTAGTGCCCAATTTTCCATTTCCTTTTTTCCTTATTACAGAAATGCATATGAATAAAAGAATATCTTGAAAATTTTGAAAAACTACAAAGATGAAAATTTTAAAAACCCACTTACATCCACTACTCAGAGACAAGAAATTAATATTTTGGGTTATATCTTGCCTGTATTTATTCTTGCATACAAATGTGTCTATATATACAAACAGTTTTATAGTACATGAAATGTTTTCTAACTTGCTATGTTCACCTAAACAACCAACTTAGCATATCGCTAAAAGCACTGGCATCAGATGCAGACTGCTGGTATCCCTGGCTCTGTCCCCAAGAAGCCATATAAGCCCAGCCAGAGAACTTTACCCTGCTATGCTGTCATGCTTCAATTCCTGCATCAATAAAATGGGAATAGTAATGGTGGGAACCTTGCTGGGTTGTTGGAGGATTAGAGAAAAGAATAGTCTCTATAAAAACAAAATATTACTTAGTACACAAGAAGTTCTAGGAAGATATCTATTCTGATTATTAGCTCTGTATTAGAATATCTGTTGAGACATAAAATATTCTACTATAAAATTATTTTAGACATTTGTCCATTTTTATTCTGTACTTAACATGGATTGAATTTTTGTGAAAAGATTAATTTCATTTTAAAGCTGTTTGGTTTTTTCCTGCCATAATAAATACTCCACTTACATGGGCATTTCTGCACATACTTTTCAACATTCTCTTAGGATATAATCCCAGAATTAGAATTTAATAGTAAATGAAATTATCATTTTACCAATATTGAAGTATGGATACAATTTGATGGGAGGGCCAGTGACATAATTCAGATCTGCTGGAGATCTTGAAAGACTTGAAAAATTTAGACTCTTCAGAGGAATATGTCCAAAGATAGAAAAAGAAGTAAAGAGACTACCCAGCAACTTTATCTACTTTAAAATGAGGGCTAAACTACAGCTGTGACTCAGAGAGGAAAGGATGATATCTTTGTGCTTTTGCCAGACATAAAAATAGTCTAGTGAATGATTTTGATTACTAGATTACTATTTTTTTTTTAAGTTGGTACAATGCTGCTGCCATATGAGCTGCTAGACTTGGACTTTTCTTTGGCACAGAGATCATTACTGAACAGCAAAGCCACGGCTTTTGGAGCCAACTGAGACTAAAATCAAATTCACAGACCCTTGGCAAATCAAACACTATGCATGTGTCACTTTGTGAGCCTCGTGTACTATTTCTAAGCCATCCAAACTCACGTGCTTATGCAGCCTTCTGTTCCTCTGGAGAGCTGAGAGTGGCACACCCACCTGCATTTTCATTTGATGCAGAACCCTCAGCATCTGGGCATCTCCTTCCTATTTCTGAGCATGGCTCTGCCTAGATACAGTACAGGCTTCTCATTAAACGTGCTTCACTCCTGATTCCATTCTCCCATAACTACTAATGTGAAATAATATCACCACTAAAAATTACACGGGAGGGCAGCAATTGTCATATCTCTGATAGCTTTTACAGAGGTATGAAATGTGCTATATTGGAAGATCATTTCATAATGGAATGGGCGCTTAATATTTGCTTTGGGACAAGGTCATGAAATTTGGTATGTACCTCATACTACTAAGAAAGTAAAATCAATTAAGTAACAGATCAGACACTCATCTAATCCTCTCTGATGGGCTATTATTGATGACCAATGATATAAAAATAACAGTTATCCCTGTATATGGATCACTTAGTTTCATTAGTCTCAGATGCAAAGACTTCTTTTGTGTTAAAAAGAGACTAAGAATATAGATGAATCTCTTGAGCTCAGTCTCTACTGGACTAAGATGGGAAAATCATCCAGTTCTTAAGATAATCTCACATGAAAGTGGATTCAATGATTGCATAATACCCACAGTAGGACTTCTAATTTCTACTTCTTCAGTATTTCCTAGAAACCCTGAAACATTTTCCCTAGTTTAAGTTCACTGTTTCATTTCTGCCTTTTCTACATAGAAAATAATATTGAAAATAAAATCATAAATAAAATACTGTGGGCTATAGTTTTATTTCACTTAACCATTCCTTAAATAATAGTCCAGATGCCAGTTTATCTTTTATTTTCTTCTCTAAAGTAATCTATAGTCCCTCAAGATTTTTGTCTTTACCCCTATGTTGATAATAAAAAATTCTATTCATGTAGCCCCAACCCAACTCTACAGTTTTAAAATCATATATGAACTAACTAGTGCATACTTGGAAATTTTTCTATCAATATGACAAATGTTTAGTGGCTTCTATGCATGTAATTATTATTGTTGTTATTGTTGGTTACAATGGTAAATAAAATGCATTTCCTGTTCTCATGGAACTCATGTTCTATTACCCAACAGAAACCTCAAAAGTAGCATATCAAAAGCTAAATCATCATTTTCCTTTTAACCTAAGATTCAGTAGTTTTTATTATTTTAATGTGGTTAATGAAGTTATATATATGTGTGTGTGTGTGTGTTTCATTTGAAAATATCGTTTTTAGTGAACAGATTATGTACATATAAATTTGTAATTTTTGAACTCTTTTTTCTTTCTTTGTTATAATTTGGTATTTTTCCACTGCTGACCATATATTACCTATATCTCTATTGGTACCGAAAATGCAACATTTCATCATGTTCACCCCAAATTTGCTTTCCCTTGTATTTTTCTGGTGTAAGTCCTGATGTCATTATTACTTAGTTAAATCCACTCTACATTATTTCAAACATCTATTCATGTATTAATTCCTCAAATATTTGACATACAATATTCTGTTTAAGATATAGTTCTAAATGCTGAAGGCATATAGATGAATTAAACACTTCAAACTTCCACACTCAAACAAATATTAAATCCTCACAAATAACCACCAAAAACAAGGAAGTTTCTGGGAAGTATCTTTCAAATATGTTCCCTTGTTCTTTTAAATAGAAGCTTTTTGAGATATAATGCAAACTGTAAAGTTAACCCTTTTAAAGAATACTATTCAGTGGCTTTCAGCTCTTCAGAGTTGTGAAACCATCACCATGGTTCATCATAAAATATTTTCACACATCAGAAGAAAAAAAAACTTGTGCCTATGAGCATTCATTCACCTGCTTCCCCTTTCCAACTCTTGGAAAGTATTTATGTACTATCTCTTCCTATGGATTTGCCTATTCTAGACATTTCAGATAAATAAAATCACATAATATGTGATGTCATATTTTCTTTCATTGAACATAATGTTTTCAAGCTCATCTATGTTGTATTCTGTATCAGTAGTTCATTATTTTTTATGGATGAATAATGTTCCACTAGTTGTAAAAATCGCAATTTGCTTATCCATCTACTAACGCACATTTATGTTATTTCTGTGCCGCAGTCCGGCTGCAGCAGAATAACCGGGGGGTGACGAATAACTTCTGTACTTTGATACAGCAGGAGTAGGAGCCGTTTATTGTAGGACAACAGAGGTATTTATACATTTTGCACAGCTTATCTTAATTAGCATAAACTAGATACATCAGTCAACCAATAAGGAATCTCCACACTTAATGGCTCACTTTTGTTACTTCTCAAACCACTCCCTCTGGCATTTTGCCAGGCACCATCCAGACTTGTTTACGAACTCTAACATTCCCCTGGCAAAATACCAGGTGTTATTTTGACTTGTTTACAGACTTTAACATTTCTGCCTTTGGGCTATTATCTATAATATTTCTGTAACATTTGTGTAAAAGTTTCTATGATATGAGTTTTAACATCCATTTGGTGCCTTTTTAGTATATTCTCTTTGTTGTATTCCTAGTAGCAGAATTATTGGATCATGCAATAACTCTTTGTTTACCATTTCCAGGAAATGCCAAACTTGCACTATCTCAGGATTCCAATATCTCCACATCATCATCAGAACTTAATTTCTACTTTTATAGCCATTCAAATTAATATGGAGTTGTTCACATTGTGCTTTTAGTCTATATTTCTCTTATGACCCATGATATTGAACATCTTCTCATGTGCCTATTGGTCTTTTGTATTCTATTCTTGTAGAAATGTCTACTTATACTCTTTACTCATTTTAACTGGGTTATTTATCTTTTTATTATTGAGTTATTTATATATTATGGATATAAGTCTATCAATAGATATATGATTTTCAAATATTTTCCCCCAGTTTGTGAGCTGTCCATTCATTTTGTTAATGGTGTTCCTTGAAGCAAAACATTAAAAAATTTGAAGAAGTCCAAATTATTTATATTGTCTTTTGTAGTGTTTTTGGAGTCATGTATAAAAAACATTGAATTCATTAATTAATTCTAGAAGTTTTCTGGTGGAGTTTTTTGGATCCTCTACATAAAGAATCATGTCGCAGCAGACTACTCAGGGAAGTCAAGGCCAGTGGCCCAGACCCACCCACACCGTCCTGTGGCCCAGGCACACAGCACACCTGGTCCACCCCTTTCCCGGTGTGGCAGACACTTGCCAGAACCTAGCCTCAGGTTCAGGGCTGCCCACTCTGACCAGCATAATACCATGAAAGCCAAGATACAGCCCAGACCACCCACATCAGCCCACATGGGATCCAGAATCTAAGTAGGCATGGTTCACCCCTCCTCTGGCAGGGAAGACACTGCCAGAGACTTTTTGACACAAGACTGCCCCTTCCTACCAGCAGACTACTGTGGAAGGTCAAGCCCAAAGTCCCAGATCCACCTACACCAGCCTCTGCAAGGCCCAGGCACACAACATGCCTAGTCCAACCTTTTACCAGCAGGGTAGACACTTGCCAGACCCTAGCCTCTAGTGCAGGACCACCCCTTCTGACCAGCAGACTCCCACAGGAGGTCAACCTCAATGGCCCAGATCTACCCCCTCAAACTTACACAGGTCCCAGATCCAGGATGCAGTAGCACCCATTGAGGGAAACCAGCAGGGTCTGGAAGCCCAACATCAAGGTGAGGCATAGACAATCTGTATGAGTACTACAAGAATATAGGGAAGAAACTGTAATATCTCAGATCTACATGGCAAGAAAGGAAGACACATAGACAACATGAGAAAAGAAAGGAGGAAAATGCCCCAAACAAACCAGGACACCATAAAAACAGAACCTCTGGATAGTGAAGTTGATAAAATGTCGGAGAAGGAGTTCAGTAGGTTCATAATTAAAATGATCTGTGAATCAAAGAATGACCAAAATGAGCAAATATAAGCAAAAATTGATCTCTCCAACAATGAGATAATACAGCAAATACAGCTAGCAAAAGATTGCTTCAAGAGAGAGATAGACACCCTGAAAAAAAAATCAGAAATCCTTGAAATGAAGGATACAATAAATCAAATAAAAAAACTCAATAGAAAGCATAATCAACAGACTAGATCACTTGGAAGAAAGAATGTCAGATAATGAAGACAAAGTTTCCAATCTGGAAAATAAAGTTGATCTCACAGTGAAGAAAGTTAGAAACCATGAACAGAACATCCAAGAATTAAGGGACAGCATCAAAATACCAAACCTAAGACTTATTGCGATAGAAGAAGGCACAGAGTTTCATACCAAAGGAATGCACAATCTCTTCAATAAGATAATATCAGAAAATTTCCCAAGCATGAAGAACTAATTGGAAAATTAAATACAAGAGGCTTACAGGACACCAAATGTACAAAATTACAACAGATCTACACCAAGGCACACTATAATGAAAATACCTAGTATACAGAATAAGGATAGAATCTTAAAAGCTGCAAGACAAAGGAATCAGATCACATTCAGGGGAGACCAATTCTTATATCAGCAGATTCTTCAACCCAGATCCTCAAAGCCAGGAGATCCTAGAACAACATATACCAAGCTCTGAAAAAAAAAAAAGGACGCCAATCAAAAATCTTATATCCAGCAAAACTAAATTTTAGACTTGATGATGAAATAAAAACCTTCCATGATAAACAAAAGTTAAAATTATTTACAAGTAGAAAACCTGCACTACAGAACATCCTCAGCAAAGTATTCCAAGAAGAAGAAATGAAAAATGAAAATCAGCAGAGGGAGGGATTATACTAAAGGAAAAACTAATCAGAGGAGAAACCAAGTCACATTAAATACAAAAAATAAACAAAAATGGCCAAGAATACAAACCATGTCTCAATAATAACCCTGAATGTTAATGAGAGAATATACTTTCTTCTTAGCAGAAAATGGATCCTTCTGTAAAATAGACCATATGCTATGTCGCAAAGCAACTTTTAGGATATATAAAAAAGTAGAGATTCTACACTGCATTCTATTAGACCATAATGGGATGAAGTTAGAAATCAATGGTAAAAGAAGAAATAAAATCCACTGCAATACCGGGAGACTAAATAATATGCTACTGAATGAACAATGGGTTACAGAAGACATCAAGGAGAAGATTAAAAAGTTTTTAGAGGTGAATGAGAACACTGACACAACATACCAAAATCTCTGAGACACTATGAAAGCAATTCTAAGAGGAAAGTTCATTGCATGGAGTTCATTCCTTAAAAGAAAAAAAAATCAACCAATAAATGACTTAACACTACATCTCAAAGTCCTAGAAAAAGAAGAACAAATTAACACCAAAAACAGCAGAAGACAGGAAATAATTAAAATCAGAGCTGAAATCAATCAAATTGAAACAAAAGAAACAATTGAAAAAATTGACAGAACAAAAAGTTGGCTCTTTGAAAAAATAAGTAAAATTGACAGAACCTTAGCCACACCTTTGAAGAGAAGGAGAGAGAAAACTCAAATCACTAACATATGTCATAAAAAAGGAAATATCACAATAGACAGAAGATAATTAGAAATTATTTTGAAAACCTGTACTCCGATAAAATAGAAAATATTGAAGGCATCAGCAAATTTGTAGAGTCATATAATTTGCCCAAATTGAATCAGGATGATATACACAATTTAAACTGATCAATTTCAAGTGATGAAATAGCACACCATCAAAAGTCTACCAATCAAGGAAAGCCCAGGACACCCGAGTTCTACAAGACCTTTAAAGAAGAACTAATATGAATACTCTCCAATTTATTTCAGGAAATAGAAAAAGAGGCAGCACTTCCAAACTCATTCTATGAGGCCAGTATCACTCTGATTCCAAAACCAGGCAAATACACATAAAAAAAATAAAACTTCAGACTAATATCTCTAATGAACATAGATGCAAAAATTCTCAATAGAATTCTGGCAAATCAAATATAAAAACGTATCAAAAAGATCATGCACCATGATCAAGTGGGTTTCATCTCACAGATGCAAGGTACTTCAACATATGGAAATCAATAAATGTAATCAAACACATCAATAGATTTAAATATAAGAATCATGTGTACATCTCAATAGATGCAGAAAAAGCATTTGACAAATACAGCACTCCTTTATGTTCAAAACACTAGAAAAATCTAGGGATAACAGGAACATATCTCAACATCATAAAGGCTATCTATGTTAAGCCCCAGGCCAAAATCATTCTAAATGGAGAAAAACTGAAGGCATTCCCTCTAAAAACTAGAACAAGACAGGGATGCCCTCTTTCACCACTTCTATTTAACATAGTTCTTGAAACACTGGCCCCGAGCAATTAGACAGGTGAAAGAAATTAGAGGGATACATATAGGAAAAGAAGAACTCAAATTGGCACTATTTGCTGATGATATGATTCTATACATGGAAGACCTTAAATGTTCCACCAGAAAATTTCTAGAACTAGTAAATGATTTCAGCAATATAGCAGAATATAAAATCAACACCCATAAATCAAAGGCATTTCGGTGTATCTGTGACAAATTCTCAGAAAGGAAAATGAGGAAATCTACCCCATTCTCAACAGCCTCAAAAATAAAAAATAAAATATTTGGGAATCAACATAATGAAAGAGGTGAAAGATCTATATAATGAAAATTGCAGAAGCTTAAAAGAAGACCTTATAAGATGGAAAGATCTACCTTGCTCTTGGATAGGCAGAATTAATTTTATCAAAATGACCATACTTCCAGAAACATTATACAGATTTAATGCAATTCTGACCAAAATTCCAATGGCATTCCTCATAGAAATAGAAAAAGCAATCATAAAATTCAAGTGTAAAAATAAGAGTCCCAGAATAGCTAAAGCAATCCTTGGCAGGAATAATGAAGCAGGTGACATCATTATATCAGATCTTAAACTATACTACAGAGCAATAGTATCAAAACAGCATGGTACTGGCACAAAAACAGACTGATAGACCAATGATTCAGAATAGAAGACACAGAGACTAACCCACAAAACTACAATTATCTTATATTAGACAAAGATGCCAAGAACATGCATTGAATAAAAGACAGCCTCTTCAACAAATGGTGCTGGGAAAACAGGGAATCCATATGCCACAAAATGAAATTAAACCCCTATCCCTCACCATGCACAAAACTCAACTCAGAATGAATCAAGGACTTAGGAATACAACCAGAAACCCTGCATGTATTAGAAGAAAAAGTAGGCTCTAATCTCCATCATGTGGGATTTAGGCCCCAACTTCCTTAATAAGACTCCTGTGGCACAAGAATTAAAATTAATAATCAATAAAATGGATGAATTCAAACTAAAAAGTTTCTTCTCAGAAAAAGAAACAATCTGTGAGCTGAATAGAGAGCCTACACCCTGGGAGCAAATGTTTACCCCTCACACATCAGATAGAGCACTAATCACTAGGGTATATGAAGAACTCAAAAAGCTAGATATCAAAACCAAAAAACAAAAACAAAACAAAACAAAACAAAAACTAATAACCCAATCAATAAATGAACCAAGAAACCAAAGAGACACTTCTCAGAAGATGATATATAATCAAGCAACAAACTGAAAAAAATGTTCAACATCACTAGCAATTAGAGAAATGCAAATCAAAACCACTCTAAGATTTCATCTCACTCCAGTCAGAATGGCAGCTATTAGGCATACAAATAACAATAAGTGTTGGCAAGGATGTGGGGGAAAAGGTACCCTCATACACTGCTGATGGAACTGCAAATTGGTGCAGCCAATATGGAAAGCAGTATGGAGATTCCATTGACCCAGCAATCCCTCTCCTCTGTCCATACCCAAAGTACTTAAAAACAGCATACTACAGGGACACAACCACATCAATGTTTATAGCAGCTCAATTCACAATAGCTAAACTGTGAAAGCAAAATAGATGCCCTTCAATAGATGGATAAAGAAACTATGGTATTACTTACACAATGGAATGTTACTCAGCATTAAAAGAGAATAAAATCATGGCATTTGCAGGTAAATGGATGGAGCTGAAGAATATCATGATAAGCAAAGTAAGCCAAACCAAAAAAACCAAAGACCGAATGCTCTCTCTGATAAATAGATGCTAATCCATAATGGTGGGGGGCGGGTATGGGAAAAACGGAGAAACTCTGATTGGGCAAAGGGGAGGGAGAGGTGGGTAGGAAGCATGGGGGCAAGAAATATGGTGGAATGAGAGGGACATCATTACCCTAAGTACATGTATGACTGCACACATGGTGCAACTGTTATATTGTGTACAACCAGAGAAATGAAAGTTGTGCTGCAATTGTGCACAGTGAATCAAAATGTATTCTATTGTCATATATACCTAATTAAAATAAATAAATTAATGGAGGTATTCTGACTGTGGGAATGTACAAGGAAGCATTTTTCTGGCTAGCAAACTCTTGTAGGTAAGAAGCACTCTGTTTCCCACGCTTGGAATGCCCAATAGTTTCTCCTTGAAGCTATTAAGATAACTATATAGGTGCACTATCCAGTTTCTATGGTGATGTCCTTGAAAAAAGGGCCCTGTGTTTATATTAGCCTGGACCTTATGTCAGTTATCTAGCATTTGTGTCTAAAGGAATACTAAATCATAATGTAGTCATGGTAATGAAAAGCTATGTAACTTGAGACAAGTAAATGTGTCTGCTGGGAGGAGCGGCCACTTCTCTTCTTGCCTCTGCGTTCTTTGTGTGTGTCCTTTGTTCACTTCTTTACAAATTAGTTTAAAACAAAGGTTGCCTAATACAAAGCCATAAAGTTGTAGTCCCATTTTTTTTTCTAAGAGTTTCATAGTTTAACTTTCACTTGGGATCTGATCCAATTTTAGTTTATCTTTGTAGCTAGTGTGAAACAGAGGTTCAACTTCATTCTTTCACCTGTGAATATTCAGTTATTTCATAACCATTTGTTGAAAAGACTTGTCTTTTTCCTTTGACTTATCTTGGCCCTCCTGTCAAAACTACACTTATTATAAATATAGAGGGTTATTTGTTAACGTCTATCACTTTCTATTGGTATATATGTATCCTTTGCCAGTACCACATTGTTTTCATCTATATCTTTGTAGTAAAATTCAAAATGTCTAAGTGTGCTCTATTTTGTTTTCTTTGAAGTTATAAGTTGGGAAGTGTACTCTACCTTTGTAGAGACTGTTGCATTAACATTCCTTGTATGAATTTTAGATTTCCTTGTTAATTTCTGCTGGGCAGCTCATCTGGCCTCTGGACAAGGATTGCACTGAAGGTGAGAATCGATTTGGGAAGTGTTGCTATCTTAAGATCAAGTCTTCTGCTTCTTGTTTTTGTTTCTACTGAGTTTTGGTCCATTATTGTATTTTGATTATTATTACACCTGCTGTGGTTAGGATAAGTGTCCCTAAAGGTCCATGTAAAAGAACTGGGAGGTGGGTCCTGAGGACCTTAAAGAACCAAGGCCTAGAATGAAGTTTGTAGGTCATTGAGGGTATGTGCTTCTGGGACCAAGCCTATCCCTTTCCCCCCCTCCCTGCTCCCCTTCTCTCCCTCTCTCCCTCACCCCTCCACCTCCCTCTCTCTCCTTCCTAGCTCAGAATGTGAGCAATTTGCTCTGACACGTGCTCCCTGCCATTGCCATATGGTGTCCTTACCAGAGGGCCAAAATAGTACAGATGCCATATTTCGGACAAGAACCTCCCAAACCATGAGCTTAAATAAATGATTTAAATTAAATAAGTTATTTCACTTTAAAAGTTAATTGCTTCAGGTATTTTGTTTTCAAAACATAAAGCTGCAAATTATATCTTTCAACTATGGAGAATGCTTAAAATGATTCCACTGGCTTCCTACCACACTCTGAATCAATTTTAAACTCTCCTCTCTGTTCCATGATGTTTTCAGAAGGTGGGCACCAACTCTCCTCTTTGACCTTATCTTAAAATCTGCCAAGCTGTCTTCTTGGTTTTTCTTCCTGTTCCTGAATAAGCCTGTATCAGATCTTTTGCTTTTTCTGTTCCCTTATCTGAAATCCACTCCCCTAAAATCTTTGCAAGACTAATTTCTTATCATCATTGCTATAATTTGGATCTGAAATATCACCCAAAGGGCAATGTATTAAAGATTCAGTCCCTGGCTCAAGGCATCGTTGGGAGGTAGGGGAACCTTTAAGTGATGGGACATAGTGGGAGCAAGTAATGTCACTTGGAGAAGACACTGGGACCAAAGCCCCCTTCTGTGTCTCTCCCTTCAAACTGGCCACCGTGAGGGAAACAGCTCTGTTCCACCATATGCTGCACCCCCTGCCCCCTGCTGCCCAATGATGTGCTGCTTCACCTCTGTCCCAGAAGAAATGAGGCCAAGTGAATATGGACATATTATACCATGAGCAAAATAAGCCTTTTCTTCTTTTCAGTTCATTACCTCAGGTATTTTGTCACACAACAGAAAGCTGACTAAATCAATTAAGTCTATCTCATATAGTCTTTTATTCAAGATGCCTTGGTGAGTATACCATCTTGAACAATGTTGCAAGACTCTAACATCTTGAACAATGTTTGATACATAGTTTTTATCCAATAAGTATGCTAAATGTTGCTGAATGGATTCCTATAAATATTTCTACATATAACTATAACTACAGTCATAAAGCATAAGAGTAGTAGATAATGTTTGACTAGAACCTATATGTTAGTATTTGTAGCTTAGGGGTTTACACTCATTATATAGTTTTATTTCCCACAAAAACATTACAGATAGGCTCAATCATTCACTCTCAGCTGACATGAAGACTCTGTGGTTTAGGAGGCCAACTTAGTTAATGTTATTGGTCAGGTAACAGAGAAAATATTCAAATCCATGTAGTTTGTCATCTAAACCTGTAACCACAAACCGTCTATGGCATCCTAGTGACTGAATAAGCATTTTTTTCCCCCAGGGTCATTGATCTTCTGAGCACACTTTTGGTTCTGTGCATTCAAAAATGTATGCCTTTAATTATATTAAACTTAGAAAATGATCCAAAAAAATGTTTAGTAAAGTCACTTGGTAGACAGCCTTGGATACCTTGTCAACTTTATTTTTATTCTCTTTGAACATAATAGGTGATACCATATTTGATTTAGTTGTCATTTAATTTAATTGTTTTACATGTTAATGTGCACAATAAGATCAGATTATAGAAGGTATTTTAGAAGTTAAAACTAACAAACTTTCTTTGGAGAAAGAAAACATCTCTTTTTGATGGAGTTTTATTTTGCCATATAGTCTGCTAGCAATTCCAACTCTCTCATAAAAATTTAAAATTTAAACTTTAGCAAAAAACAAACAACAAAAAAGACAAATGACAAGCTTAGTTGAAAATGCATCAGTAAAAAAATTAAAACTTAATTTTATATGCCCTGATGGCAAAAGAAGTGTTATATATTTTAAGAATGCAGTTCAGAGAAGGAAAGAAAAGCAGATTGCAGAATACATTATTACATTTTAGTATGAAATTAAGAAGTTATTTCAGTATAAAATTTGGTGCTACCACTGTAATGAATCCAAAGTAAGAACTAATAAATAATACAACTTAGAGATTTTCTTGTTATAACTACATATAAGATCCACAGCATGTTAGAGTTTCTAAACATTTAATTGCTTTCAAATTTTTCTTTAAAAACTTCTTTGAGCAATGCACATTCAATAGAAAATAATTAGTAAATCTTCTATTTTTTCATTTTTAAATATGTTTTATTTAGTTATATATGACAGTAGAATGCACATTGACATATCATAGATAAGTGGAGCATAACTTCTCAATCTTCTGGTTGTACATGATGTAGAATCACACTGGTCATGTAACAATACACGCATATAGGGTTATAATGTCCTATTCGTTCTAATAACCTTCCTATCCCTACCCCCATATCCCATCCCCTCCCTTCACTCCCTTCTGCCTAATATAAAGTAACTCTATACTTCCCTACCTCCATACCACTTACTGTGAATTAGCATCCACATATCAGAGAAATCATTTGGTCTTTGGTTTTTAGGGATTGGCTTATTTTGCTTAGCATGATATTCTCCAGCTCCACCTATTTACTGGTAAATGCCATAATTTCATTCTTCTTTAAGGCTGAGTAATATTTCATTGTGTATATATAATACATTTTCTTTATCCATTCATCTGTTGAAGGAGACCTAGTTTGGTTCCATAGTTTAGCTGCTATAAACGTTGCAAAGTGGCAGGATATAAAATCAACACACATAAATCAAAGGCATTTCTGTATATCAGCAACAACACTCCTGAAATGGAAATGAGGAAAAACACCCCATTCACAATATCCTCAAAAAAATAAAATAAAATACTTGGGAATCAACCTAACAAAAGAGGTGAAAGATTTATACAATGAAAACTACAGAACCCTAAAGAGAGAGATAGAAGAAGATCTTAGAAGATGGAAAAATATACCCTGTTCATGGATAGGCAGAAATAACATCATCAAAATGGTGATATTACCAAAAGTTCTCCATAGGTTTAATGCAATGCCAATCAAAATCCCAAGGGCATTTCTTGTAGAAATAGATAAAGCAATCATGAAATTCATATGGAAAAATAAAAGACCCAGAATAGTAAAAGCAACTCTAAGCAGGAAGTGTGAATCAGGCGGTATAGCGATACCAGATTTCAAACTATATTACAGAGCAATAGTAACATAAACAGCATGGTACTGGTACCAAAACAGGCGGGTGGACCAATGGTACAGAATAGAGGACACAGAGACTAATCCACAAAGTTACAACTATCTTATATTTGATAAAGGGGCTAAAATGCAATGGAGGACGGATAGCATCTTCAACAAATGGTGCTGGGAAAACTGGAAATCTATATGCAACAAAATGAAACTGAATCCCCTCCTCTCGCTATGCACAAAAGTTAAATCAAAATGGATTAAGAAGCTTGATATCAAATCAGAGACTCTGCGTCTGACAGAATAAAAAGTTGGCTCCGATCTACATGTTGTGGGGTCGGGCTCCAAATTCCTTAATAGGACACCCATAGCACAAGAGTTAATAACAAGAATCAACAAATGGGACTTACTTAAACTAAAAAGTTTATTTCTCAGCAAGAGAAACAATAAGAGAGATAAATAGGGAGCCTACATCATGGGAACAAATTTTTACTCCTCACACTTCAGATAGAGCCCTAATATCCAGAGTATACAAAGAACTCAAAAAATTAAATAAGATAACAAATAACCCAATCAACAAATGGGCCAAGGACCTGAACAGACACTTCTCAGAGGAGGACATACAATCAATCAACAAGTACATTAAAAAGTGCTCACCATCTCTAGCAGTCAGAGAAATGCAAATCAAAACCACCCTAAGATACCATCTCACTCCAGTAAGATTGGCAGCCATTATGAAGTCAAACAACAAGTGCTGGCGAGGATGTGGGGAAAAGGGTACTCTTGTACATTGCTGGTGGGACTGCAAATTGGTGTGGCCAATTTGGAAAGCAGTATGGAGATTCCTGGGAAAGCTGGGAATGGAACCACCATTTGACCCAGCTATTCCCCTTCTCTGACTATTTCCTGAAGACCTTAAAAGAGTGTATTACAGGGATACTGCCACATCGATGTTCATAGTAGCACAGTTCACAATAGCTAGACTGTGGAACCAACCCAGATGCCCTTCAATAGATGAATGGATTAAAAAAAATGTGGCATTTATACACAATGGAGTATTAGGCAGCACTAAAAAAATGACAAAATCATGGAATTTGCAGGGAAATGGATGGCACTAGAGCAGATTATGCTAAGTGAAGCTAGCCAATCCCTAAAGAACAAATGCCAAATGTCTTCTTTGATATAATGAGAGCAACTAATAACATGGCAGGGAGGAAGAGCAGGAGGAAATGATTAACATTAAACAGAGACATGAGGTGGGAGGGAAAGGGAGAGAGAAGGGAAATTGCATGGAAATGGAAGGAGACCTTCAATGTTATACAAAATTACATATAAGAGGTTGTGAGGGGAATGGGAAAAAAAAAACAAGGAGAGAATTGAATTACAGTAGATGGGGTAGAGAGAGAAGATGGGAGGGGAGGGAAGGGGGGATAGTAGAGGATAGGAAAGGTAGCAGAATACAACAGACACTAATATGGCATTATGTAAAAATGTGGATGTGTAACTGATGTGATTCTGCAATCTGTATTTAGGGTAAAAATGGGAGTTCATAACCCACTTGAATCTAATGTATGAAATATGATATGTCAAGAGCTTTGTAATGTTTTGAACAACCAATAAAAAAATTAAAAATAAATAAATAAATAAATAAATATGTTGATACGGCTACGTCACTGTAGTGTGCTGATTTTAAGTCCTTTGGGTATAAACCTAGGAGTGGGATAAATGGGTCAAATGGTGGTTTCATTCCATGTTTTTGAGGCATCTCCATACTGTTTTCCATAATGGTTGCACCAATTTGCAGTCCCAGGATTATTTAGTATGGCTGACTGGACAACTTCAGTTAATGCCTTACATGGCTACTTTTTCTACTGCTAGCCTAGTGCAGATGGAGAGTGTGATTGGTGAGGTCAAGATGTCTTAATGCGAGAAGGATCTGTACTTGTCATTCACTCTTGTGTTTTCAATGCCTAGCACAGTGTTTGACATTTGATTGGAACTCCATGATATTTCGCTGACACTAAGTGGATATCAATTTTTAGATGTATCCTATTTTTAAATGTGACCAGGAAGAAAGCACATTGCCACTTAATTTATGACAAATTATTTCTTATTATTTTACATATTAATTATGCATTTATCCAAAATATGACTCTTGATTTATTTTGACATGGGTTTATTACATTTATGTGAAAATGAAAATAGAAGCTAAGAAATTAAACTCTTCACAAAATTTTTATGTTCAGAGAACAACTAATTGTATTTTAGCTCAGAATTGCTGGAAGTGCTTGTTTCTCAGTACCATATAAATCTTCATGCTGTAAGAGCATCAAAGGGGGAATTACCAAAAATTGGGCTTTCCTTTTGTTTCTGAGATTTTTCTTACAAGCAACTCCCATTCATTTTGTAATTTTGCTGCTGGTGGATCTTTGATCTTATCAGACGGTTCAGCAGAAAGCTTATAGATTACAGTATCAGAAATTATATCCCTCCTTAAATAGTCCTCAAGTTGTCTTTAACTGAAACCTCAAGAAAATGAAATCATTCTGTTATTCCAGCAACTATTTCCATCAAGTTAGCACAAGTGCAGTCAAGGACATACATATATGTATATCCATGCAACTACATGTCTAACAGTGTGGTGATGGTTTTCCATTGGTTGAAAGGTACATCCCAACTTCAGAAATGTTAAAATGTGAAAAAATTTACATTTCAAATTGATGAAATATATTAAAATAAGAGAGGTGTCAGAAAGAAGATAAGAAATATGGGTGAAGGGCTGGGGATGTGTCTCAAGTGGTAGCGCGCTCGCCTGGCATGCGTGCAGCCCAGGTTCGATCCTCAGCACCACATACCAACAAAGATGTTGTGTCCGTCAACTAAAAAATAAATATTAAAAATTCTCTCTCTCTCCCTCTCTCCTCTCTCACTCTCTCTTAAAAAAAAAAAAGAAATATGGGTGAGGATGGCATGTTTTATGTGTAATAAAATAGATGGAGCCCATAGCTCTTGCCTTCTCCTTGTTAAAAAAAGCTCTTCTCATGGAGAAATATCACCAGGAACAGTTGCATACAAGCTCCTGTTAAATTTTAATTAAAATAAATTCTATTGGCTCATTTTATTAGTATTTATTAATAAACTCTAGTAGAGTCAGCACTCTTGTAGTTGATAAGGATCTGATCAGGAATCAAAAGTTCACAGTGTTGTCTTCTAAAGGGGGAAGCCCATATTGTAAATAAGTAGAAATTAATTAAACCAGATGAATCCAGAGTAATGCCTTTTGTCATGTTATTGATAGGGAATAATTGAAGTAGGAGGAATGATTTTTAGATTGGCAGTCAGGGAAGACCTAATTGAAAGCTGGGTTCATTGACTGAAAGCACAAATGGATGGGTGAGTGAATGAATAGAAAGAGCCATTTAGAAATACTAACTTGGCATAGCTTTCACTTAACTTTCCTCATTTATTTATTTCTGCAACAGGAATCCCTGCTCTATTCCAACTCCAAATTAAGGAGAAATGTCATCCATTTCTCCCCATTAGAAAAGCAGCTTTTTCCTCTGTGTGAGCTGATTTAACCAACAAAATTTACACAAACCAGAGGATATTTCTCTGAATGGATATGTGAGAGACTTTTAGTCATGATTAAAGTCGAATATAAATTATGGTTTATTTTTGACATCTAAATGTCAGCATTTTATCAGAGAACTATGAAAATTGTCTTATTTTTAAAAAATATTTTCTATATATAATTAGCTGTCAATATTTCTTGAAGATTTGTATAAATTCTTGTTTTAATAAGGCAATTACTTTTTAAAAAATGTAGAAACACCAAAATTATTAGTCTCTGTGGGTTTTTAAGAGGTTCACCATCCACATAAGCAAAATCTCTACAGAACGTGTGGCAACAGTTTCATGTAAGTGTCACTTGGTGGCAGCATAACAAAATTGCTATAAAAGTTCTTAACTTGGAGAACTAAGCTCTTTAATGAATAAGCTGGTGAAAAACATTAATGCTATTTTGAAAAGTACAAAAAACATGACAGTGTTTTTAATAAGTTACTGAGGAAAATCTCTTAAAATACCATATTATAAATGGTAAAAATTATACTTTCATTAATATAGCATTTATTAAAAAAATATTTGTTGTTTCTATTGTCTGACAGTATTTGAGTCAAGAATTGGGCTAGAAAGATAAATTCATCATGGTCTCTATTATGGGCTGAGTTGTCCTAAAATTCTCATGTTGAAGTATGAAACCCCAGGACTGTAGAATGAGACTGTATTAGAGATAGGGTCTTCAATGGGGGAATCAGGTTGGAATGAGGTCATTAAGGTGGACTCTTATCTTCTATGACTGTTGTACTTCTAAGAAGAGGAGATCTGTACACAGACACACACAGAGGAAGACTGCACATAGTCACTGGGATAAGACAGCCATCTACAAGCTCAGGAAAGAGATTTCAGAAGAAACCAACCCTGCCAACATCTTGATCTGACTCTTAGCCTTCAGAATTATGAGAAAATAAATTTCTGTTGCATAAACCACCCAGTGGTATTTTATTACAGTAGCCAAGTAAATTAATAGTTTCCAGGCTTATGGGGCTAACATTGTTTTATCTTTCCACAATATGGATCACTTCACAAATTTGCATGCCATCCTTGTGCAGGGGCATGCTAATTTTCTCTATATTGTTCCAATTTTAGTATATGTGCTGCAGAAGTGAGCACATGGGGTTAGTATTCTTTAAAAAACGGGGGGGGGAGAAGTAGCAGCAGCAGAGGGCAAGTATTTATAAGACAACATGACAGGTTTTGTAATAGATGTATAGATGTATGCTCAGATTGTGACGGTGTCTTGTTGGAGAGTGGACACTTCAGATGATGGTGGGAGGCCCCATATAAGATTTAGTGTGAAATTTTGGGTGGTGAATAAGAATTTTCCATGTAGATAAATTGAAACATGAAGGAATGGCATTTAGGGAAAGAAGCTGTTGAAACTGGTGACGGATGGGAGTGCATGCTGTACTGTGAAAACCACACATCGTACTTATTGCTGATGCCTGAAGACAACCTAGAAAGGTAAATTGGAAATAGAATTTGAAAGAGCCCATAAGACATATGAAAGTATATACTAATTGTCCAAATCATTCCTTCTTTGAAAGGGGTTGAGGTGACATGGAAAGTAGGTTAAAAGGATAAAGTAAATAAATATAGATAAAAATAAAAATATATCAATAAGATATGGTAACCATAAGAACCAGGGTACTTGCAGTGACTGAGCTTAATTTAAAGGTTCTGAAGTCAGGACACAAATAGAAAGTTAAGAACGTTAAAATAAGATAAGAAAGAATATGATAAGAAAGTCCATTTTCTTAGTGTTCATAAAGTATTTGAATTAAACAGGAAGGGCAATTATTACATTATATAGGGATATAATGAATATTCTCTTCAGCAGCATTTTGCTGTGTGTAGACAGATTTTGTTAGAACCTCCATAGAAATAATCATCTATGTTTCAGTGTCTTCATGAGCTCTAAGACCATATCAAAACATGTTCCTAAAACACATTTCTAATAATGAATTTTGGTAAACATCTTATTAATGTTCAAATTAGCAGCATGCTCAGAATTTAAAGGTGGTGTGCTGTGGGGCTAACCGAGTGGCAGAGCATTAATCCAGTCCAGGTGAAGCTCTTTGTTCAATCCTTAACACTACAAAACAAACAACAAGAAAAGGTGATTTGTTTGAATTGATGTGTTGATTTTGTGGTCACATGATTTAGATGGGTAAAAATTCATAAATTGCGTCCATGTCTACCATATCTTTTAATCTTCCTGCAAAATATTTAATAACTACCACAAAACTAATTATGTCACGTGAATTGATAGCCTAGAGATAAGACCCCATACTGTTTACATACTAATATAATTAGGAATGACATAAGATCAGTTTGTCTTGTCTCTTATTGAAATTATATTTGAAATATGCAGTTAATATATTTCTAGATAATGTCTCCTTCAGTCTCAGAGGAAAAAAAATGTGCACACATGTACATGAGCTGTAACAGTCTTCAAATATAGATGCTGCATATATAGATATATCTTCTTTGTAGAAAAGGAGACTGGGAGAGGCACAGAATCTCTATTCATAACTTGTCAATGTCAACAACAGTTCTTCCTCCAGGTGAAGTCTGATAAAATTAAAGAACATAGATCTTTAACAAAAATAATTGACAGGTGGATTTCAAAAGCACCAATTTTCACCAGGTGTGTGTGTGTGTGTGTGTGTGTGTGTGTGTATGTGTATTTCTAGAGAAGTTACTTGTGTGGCTTTATGTTAAATTACACAAATTACTCTACATCCAAATAATCTATCCATATACAATCTGACAACTGGGAGGGGTAAAGTATTGGTTTCATTTGACAATCATGGGACTTAGAACATTTCCATTCAAGACACAGTATATTATTCCTAGGGCACTTTGGTGAGGGCTGAGGGGAAGGTTGAAATATGCTGAACTAAAACTCCTAGGAAAGATAGTTTGTATTCTTGGATGAGCTCCAGCAATAAAAAGCATTTTATCCTTTATACTTCATTCTAGCATTCTAAATCCTCAACAGCTATGGTATATATGCCTGAAAATTTGCATAATTTAATCTGAGGCTAGCTCTTCTTTTCTGGCTTTCTAAGGCTAGGAAGAAATCTGTAGATTTGCACTGCCAAGGCATTACTACAGAGCTCTGAGTGTCAAGCAGGGCATGTATCCTCGTAAAACACAGGGACTATTTATCTTCTCAAGCCCCATGGCCAACTCCCAGGGAGGAAAGCACCAAAGTCAATGAGAGCTCTTACACAGTTTCCAAATTCTAGAGCTCATGTGAAATATGATTGAAGAGAAATGTATTAAGCAGTTCTATGCCTTCTGCACAATGAAGCTGCGTGGTCAGAGAATGTCTAATGGTGTTACCCAGGAAATGTTGCAATGCTTAGGTGTCTAGGTATTGGAGAAGTTCACCTTTATGACAGGCTCCTAATAGGAAGTGATCTTAACTGCAAAGAGCTCTTAAAAACAACTAGTCCACCATATGGAGTGTTGATTGCAGACCATTGAGGAAAAATATAGATGAGAAAATGGGAAAATGCAGACGAAGAGTATTAAAGAGGGAGACAACATCAGCCTACATTAATATTATTTTTTCTCCTCCTCCTCCTCCTCCTCCTCCTCCTTCTTCTTCTTTTTCCTTCTTTTTTGGATTGACATCCGTGTGTGCAGCATGCTTTTAAGAATATTTATGTTTAAGCATTTATAGTAAATCATATGTATGCATGTATGTGTGTGTATATATATATATATATGCTTTTAAGAGTGTGAGCTCAGTGACTTCAACAAATCTGTTTTGTTTGCATTCTTGATGAAATCTGCTTTGTTTGCTTTCTGGATTCTGTCTCATTTCTAACCACATTAAATGGGATAGACAATAATGGCTGTAACACTTACAGTGGTCTATGACTAATGAAGATTCCAGGGGTTAACATGGAGGCATTCATACCTTTTTCCTCCACAGCTTGATTTCATACTCATGTCTTTGATATGAACTATTATATTGATCATAGAACTAATCTGACCATGTATTTATTCATCATCTCATTTGAATTTTAACCACTTTATATAACTTGGTTTTTAACTCTAAAATAAGATTTGTTTAAAAAATGATTTAATATTCCTTTGGTGAATAATATGAAAAACTTTAGAAATTGAATTAAATACTCCTGGTGTATCATGTTGCTCTTTTCATTTCACATGAAACCACACACTCAGATTTTTTTTTTTACTTTCAAATTTTTCTGTAATATTTGCTTAGATGGGCACTTGACCTTAAATGTATCAATTTGAATTTGTCTCTGTTGAACTTTACTTTGTCATGAAGGAACATTTTTTTTCACATAAATCTTATAGAGTAGAATGGGTTAGAAACTGAGTAGTCAATATTCAGCTTGACCATAAGCAATGAACCATGATATTTTGGGGTATCCTAGGTGTTTAATTGACATATCTACTCTGAGATGCTCTGAAGTATTCAAAGCAGATGTAAGAACTGAAGATACATGTAGGTCTGAAGACTTTGAGTTATGAAGAGAAATCTTGAGTTTACTGCCCTATGCTTGAATTTTGAGGCTGCTAGGATGGATTTAGCCTAAAAACTCTGTGCTCTGTGAGGGTACCTACAAAAACACTAGGACTTATACTGAGCAGCAAGAATGTTCAGGAACCTGCAATCTGCCTTAAAACAAAATGGAAAGTTACTGAGGAGTTGGTGAGAAGTGTGATATCACGGGGTGCTTCACTCAAGGCAATGTTGAAACAGATGCTCTGAGACATTGTCCTCAAAATAGCAGCATAACACCATAGCTACAACTTATGAGCCCAGATGGACACATTTTATGATCCATTTTACAAAGAGTCATGCTCTAACTGCACTCTTTAATTGCTGACCAGGTCTGAAAGATATTTTCAGAGCTAATGATATCTAGTAGTCTACGTAAGAGATGGGACCTGGATTCAGTGAGAGGTTTCACTGGAAAGCTATCTCTGGAAATATAAATCAGGCTGAAGAGAAATTACCATCTCCTATATCTAGTTTTTTTTTTCCCATTCCTACATGCATCCTCTGGGGGGAAAGGGTTTTACTTTAAAGTCATCTTTACCTAAGGAAAAAGTAGATGTACCTGGACTTCTTTACTTTTATATTCTTCAGAAAGAAACAAGAATATGCTATAAATTCTGGGAATCAGGATCTTTGAATAAGTGTGTAAGACATTTGTCAGAATCTTAGATTCTTACCTAGTCATAGCCTTTGGTTAAAAGAATATGCTTAATTCCATAGATCTTTCTTCAACTCCCATAGAAATGCATGAATTTAATCTCAACTTCCTATAGAAAAATATGGCTAAATAATTTGCTTAAAAATTACACATGTTAACATTGGTGAATTGGAGTGGGAAACTGATCATGAATAAAACATTAAAAGAAAGCTGATGCACTTAAACATGACATGTGAAATAAAATCCTATTACTCAATTCATGTATAGAAAAAGTGTTTAGCATAATAAAGTGATATCAAAATGATTTTAACATGAAATAATATTTCATATAGACATTGTCATGGAAATATTGAACTTGCCAACATGTGTAGCTAAATTTTCCCTCTGCTCTTATAAAATAGACTCTGTTCTCTCTCTCTGAATGTTAACATGTGTTCTCAATGCAGAGACAAGTCACTCCAAACAGAAGGTGTTCAGCTCTTGTTGGAATGGTTCCCAGCACAGCGTCCTCCAGTGCAATCTTCGGCCATAGATGCATGAGCCAGTTCAATAGTGCAATAAACATTCTTCCCTTCCCCCACTTTAGTGGCCCAAATAGTAATTTGTCCAAGAAATTGCCTGCTGGTGCTATAATGTCAAATCCCACTACAACTAGCAGAAAGGTGTTTATGTCTACAGACAAATGAAAGAGCAGGGACAGATCTATTAAGACTGCAGAACACTAAACCACTAATTGCTTAAAGTAATTGGGAAACATATTTTAGGAATCATAATACAAACAAGATCATTTCATAAAGAAATTATTAAGTAAATAGGAACAATTTGGATCATTTTTACCTGATCTCATTTCTGTTAGGCATTTAAATTTATATAGCATTACTCTCAGAGGCCAAGCAAGCCTGCTCTAAAGTAATAATAATTCCTTTTCTGAAGAATATACGGGTTACTTAAAATCAGAAAATAGAAGTTACGGCACTGAAGAATAAAATTATCTAGGAGAATTGCCCAGAATACTAATAACCTCAAAATGAATTCAAAATTGAATACTTTTTTTACTTCACCCTGATTAAAAAACAAAATTATTCAATGACAAAGAAAAACAGATTCAGTTAAAATCACTCATTATAACTATCTTCCATGTTCCCTTCTCTACATTTCTTCCACCCATATTCAGGGTTATAACCCCAAATATATATCATATTATTTGACACAGAATATATTGGTGAGAATCATCTCTATTTTGTAGATATTTTCTATGCTGTATCTGGCTTAATTCTATTTTAATAGATTTATTAATTTCTAACAATCTCAATATGCACTATATAAACTCTCACTTTTGCCAAGATTACTAAAACATGCAGAGGAAATAATAATAAAAGACAATACCTGTATTCAACACATTTTAGGATTTGTGTTGGAGGAATAAAATAGTTTAATATTGGATTTGGCTTTGGTTTTTGATTGTTTCCTAAATTCTCTATAGTGATATTCAAAAATATATTAATTGTATTTAGAGGTTGAGTTTAAAATATGTAGAAATATTCAGTTGAGTTTTGCTAAGGACTTGGCATACATAGCAGCATGAGACAAAGCCTCTTTTCAAGTTTTAAATCTCTAGGATAATAAACCAGTTTCACTGGAGACAGTGTATAAACTGCTGATTCCCTGATTAAAATGTGACATAAAATTTAACTTATCAGATACTTCACGTTTATAGTGTTTACCTAGTATGTAGATTTTAAAAGTCCCTTAAGTATACTTGTGTTCATAACTCTGGAAACAATTTTTTTCTTCAGTTCCTGAATGTTATCAGGAAAGACTCTGATTAAAAAAATATCTACATCAGTGTTAAATATTCAAGTGTATTCGTGTGTGTGTGTGTGTGTGTGTGTGTGTGTTTGTGTGTGTGCGTGTTTTACTAAATACAGACAAAAGTGTTCTAAAGAAATGGTAACTCAGAAGGGGATAAAAGAAAATATGGCATTTTTAATTGAAGCAATCAAAAGATCAAAAGGGTAGTTTTGCTCCAAAATTGGCGTGCATTAGAATTACCAGGAAAGCTTGCTAACAGTTTAAATTCTTAGCTCCACTACCTAGAGATATTTCAGTATGTCTGAGATGGAACCCAGGGATGAGTTTTCTAATGAATACTTCATGAAATTATGATGCATTTAAATTCCTTGGCATCACACATCATGTCTACATGGTAATTATTTACAGGGTTAATAATTATTGGAAAATATTTAAAAAGTAGTTAGTGAATCATAGTGTAGTTGGGAAGCTCTGGAGTCACTAGCAAATAAAACCAGTCATCTTGTTTCCTGCTTCAGGAGAAAAGAGGAAGCTTTTTAGAATAGGAAATTCTAAAAAGAAAGGAATTTCCCAAAGACCTCCCAGAACACTTATCTACATAGTGGTACCCATGATCCTATATTTAGCAAAAATTATTACTGTGATCAAACAGCATCCCTCAAGACCAATCACTCAATTTGACAAATATCTATCAACTAAATATTCCAGAAATTCTTACCCTTCTATTATAAGAACATTTTACCTATTTGTTCTCTATTATCAGTAATATGAAATGTCCTCATATTTATCTCATTTTACTAAAAATAAAGACACAACTCCATTTCAATTATCCCCTCAATTACAATTCTAAATTTCTTTTTATAATGAATCCCTTATCTCTTATCAGTGTTTCTTTACTTTTGCATGTTTTGACCTCCCACCAATCAGTATTTCCCCCTTTCCAACAAAACTGCATGAAAAGATCTCTGGTGACCCTGATATTGCTAAAACCAAGAGTGGATTCTCAGTCTTTATCTCTCATGTCCTGGTAAAGGCATTTGACCTAGGTCATGCCAACACATTCAATACCCTCACTTGGCTTCTAGTGCATCACAGTCATTTCTTCTCAGGCTCCTTTGCTTCTAATTTTTCTATCCTTTTCCTTCCACTCCCACCATTATCTTCCCTTATCTCTCTTGACAGTTATGTTAGAAATTCTGTGAGTCGCCATGACTTTACATACCATCTACATGCAGATGATTCTAAATACAACTCTCCGGCTGGGATCATCTCCCAAGAACTCCACACTCATACTTCCCAAATTCCTCTTGAGTGTTCAACGTGCAGCTCAAATTTAACATTTTCAGAAACAAATTCCTAATCATTTGAGATCCTCTCTCTTGATCTACAACTCCACAGCCTTTTCTACCCAGGAATGTGGCAATTCTGTAACTTCAAATTCTTCAAACAAGAATCTTGAAGCCATTCTTCTCCTTTTTTCACATCACATATCTGATTCATCTCTGAGTCCTTTTGGTCCTTCCTTTAAAATATATCCAGAGTATCACTTATTATCACCTCTAATGTAACATCCCAGTCTATTCCTTTCAGATCTTCCTCTTACAAGGTACACAGAGTGATTCTATATTACTGTGATTCAGATCATGTCACTTTTTCTGTTCAAAAACCTAAAATCCCCTCTCACTCAAGAGTAAAGACCAAATCCTTGGAATTACCTTCAGGAGCAAAATTAAGTCAAGGAAATTAAAGTCAAGCTAGGTCAAATCAAGTGAAGACATGCCAATCAATACAAGTTGAGACAATTCTAAACATGTCAAGTCAGGAACAAGACAGGAATTCTAGTTCTGAATGATCTCCCTACTCACCTTTTACTTCCTGACTTCATCCCTTCCAATATTATGTTATTGGGCTCCAAACTCATTGTCTTTCATAGTATTCCAAAAATCCCAAATCATAATCTTTGTTTCTGCTGTTTTATCTGAAATGCTTCCCCAGAATGCCCTGTGATTTGTTCATTTTTTTTCCTTTTCATCTTTTTATAAATATCACTCTTTCAGTCAAGCTTATTTGTCCATCCTAGCTAACAATGGAAAGCCCTCACAATCTAGCATCCATCTCTCAAGTTTGGGGCGTTGAATTCATAACTAATAATAGGTTTAACTTATTTATCCTTCTTATAACCCATCAGTTCCCCATCTCCCCCAACATATAAGCTTCATGAATACAGAAATTTTTGTCTAAGTAACCACTGTACTCCAGAGAAACACCAGGCTCAGAGTAGATATTTGAGAACCAGCTCTTGAAAGATGAATGAATGGTGTTAACAGTACTGTCAAAACATAATTAACAAGATCACCCTGAATCTGGATACACTTTAATTACTATCAAAATGTGAACGGGATCCCAATGATGAAGCAGTATTGAAATGCAGTGTTACTGTGTGAGCCACTTCCTTCCTCCACCCTCTATCTGCTCCCTTTTTCCCTTGGGCTCTATGCAACTCTATCTAGTCCTTCTAAAGCAACCATTTAAATGTCTTGAGGGAATGCTGGTGAACTAAACATATATCATCACTTGGAATACTTTCTAGATAATACATTTTAATCTTGTATGAGAAAATTCCATTACAGACTTCCTTCTCCCACCCCTTACCTTAAAGAGTACCTTAACTAAAAATATATGCATCATAAAATGTGTTTGGGGTTTTTCTGAACACAAGTATGCTACCACAAAATTATTTCTTTTAATCCTTTGTGAGGTAAAGGTGGTTAGGTTTGATGCAGCGATGAAGAAATACACAAGGAGGCAAATTTCCCCCAGAAATATGAACTCCAGTTGTAATCAGGTTTGTAAACCGTGTTCAAAAAGTGTTAGGACTGGGCTTATATCTGTGTGCCCTCTCTACTGCACAGTTGTATTTCCAGGGTGTAGAAATTCTTGGTATGTTGTACGTTATTTCTCTCTCTCTCTCTCTCTCTCTCTCTCTCTCTCTCTCTCTCTCTCTCTCTCTCTCTCTCTCAGAAACAAATTAAATCAAACGATTAAACTGTACCTAGGCAATTTATTCTATTTGGCATTGCTTCTTAAGGGTTATTGAGATCAACTTAAACTCAAATAGAATAGAAAATTACAGAAACTAGAATAAATATAATGAAGAAAGTCAATTCTATTTGTTTGTTTATAAAAGGCCTTGTTATATAAGAGAACTGTTACATTAACTTTTATTTCTATAACTCTGAAACTCTTCAAATCAATCTACTAATCACAGTAATTTGACACTTAATTTGTTCCAGTCACTGCTAGACAATTTACATACATTATTTGTTGTAGAAAAGTCCTAGCACCCGGAAGTCTTTCTGATAATAGAACCCAAAGTACTTAGCAGAACTCTAGGCATTTCACATGCATTAAGCCCTATAGTCATAGAATAGTATCCTCCAGAGAGGGATTTCAGAAACTTTTAATTTTCTTCCTGAGAAACTATCAATCATTCTTCCCTGCTAAATGCAGTCAAGCTTTCCTGAAGTATCCCTTTTTTTTTCTCCTATTTTCTAGTAGTTGGTCTTTTGGTGATAAAGTTCTAAACCAACATGGTTCATTCTTCTGCATACAGTTATTTGTTTCTTCTGGGTACAGTGATTGGTTTAATGATAACATGTTAATTAAAGTCATCAAGATACATTTCAACTTTTACTGAAGCTATTCTGTAGCATATAAACCAGAAAATGTAGCCCTGAGACCTGTTTACAGTATTTAGGGACCATGAAGAGAGTAGTGTCCTCAAATAAAACAGACATGAAGAAATGAAATGTATATAGAGAAATTGAAGTTTGGGACAAAGCCTTGAAAAATTTTAACTGTTCTCTTATGTGACATATTAAATCACTCAATTAAGCTGTTTTGTTTTTGTTTTTGTTTTTTTGTGTTTTTTTGGCGGGGGGCAGGTACTGGGGATTGAACTCAGGGGTACTTAAACACTGAGCCACATCATCTACCCTATTTTGTATTTTATTTAGAGACAGGTTTCACTGTGTTTCTTAGTGCCTTGCTTTTGCTGAGGCTGACTTTGAACTAGCCATCCTCCTGTCTCATCCTCCTGAGCTGCTGGGATTAAAGGCATGCGCCACCACACCTATCTTAAGCTGGTTTGAGTTGTGTTTTCCATCACATACAACACAGTTTTCTAAATAATACAGAACCCTTAGAATTTGCAGCTTTAAGCACATCATTTATAAATATAACTTTATTCATAATGGTAGTATAAACTAGATTTAATTATTTAAAAATAATATCCTGATCTAGCAAATTTCTATCATAAGTTATTCAGTATTAGATAATTTGATGAATCAAATTTGGATGCATATTCCTAAGTTTCCAGTTAGTATTACACAGTACTACACATGTATCATAAATCCTTGTAACTATTTCTTAATTTCAAGCAACATTGAAGTACTAAGCAAATTATCTATAAGACACTGTTGAGGCTGGGAGAGAGCGATAAGGCCTTGCCAGTGATGGAATAACCAAAGTCCAGTAGTTCTGGGCACATTGGTGAGAGAGGAAGGGATGGAGACAAGAGTGGAAACAACGATTGGTGCAGATGTGAGAAGAGGACATCTTGAAGAGCACAAGCTTGAACTTAAACAGAGAACTATGGATTTTGAAAAATAATAGGGATCAAAGGACTATAGTAAAGAAGGGGGGCGGGAAAATCATCTTTAAATCATTCTATGGGATATACTTCAAGAGTGAGAAAGAAAGAAATTGTGGACAGTAGATGCTGGATAGAGGTGTATCTTCACTTTGAGTTTCAGCAAATTTTTTGCTAGCCCATTTTGGGTTACTAATAACTTAATATCACATACTTGATAACTTATTAAAAATGCTTTATTTTGGCTCACAGTTTTAGTCTAGGTTTGAAGGGTCACATTTGCTGATGGCCTTTCTGTAGGCAGAGTCCCGATACAGTGCAGGTTATCACCTGGTGGTGAGAGAGTGCAGGAGAGACTTAGCCAAGGTGGCTTTTATGTTAGTTAGACCCACTCTGGAGATAATCCATTAACCTCTTAATAGCATGAAGGGATCAATGCATTCTGAAAATATGGGCATAATCACCTCTTAAAATTTCACCTGCCCTCACATCTTAACATCTCATAATGGAGATTAAATTTCAACAAGCGTTTCAGGAAGTACAAATCATATTTAAACCACAGTAGTCTCTTTTAAGATTTTTCTCTTCCTTCAACATAATATCAATTTTAATTTTTATATTTCCATGGTTACTCTACATTTTTCTTCACTTGTCACTTTTGAATGGATGGAATTTTATAGAAGAGTAATGACAACACCAGAATTCATATTTTAATCAGGGCATTCAGTTTATAAATGTTTTATATACACTGTTTCATGTAGCCACTGAGGAATGGGAATTATATTATATAGGAATATATGTATATTTATACATGCAGACATAGAAACACATGTATGCATCTATATATGTTTATAAACAGATATACATATTCACACACGTACACTCACTCTCTCTCTCTCTCTCACACACACACACGTTATGGTTCAGTTATGAGATGTCCCTCATATGTCATGTGTGAAACAATGTGAGAACATTCAGTGGTGAAATTATTAGATTGTGAGAGTGTACTCTAATCCACGGATATGGATTAACTGGATAGTAACTGTAGGCAGATAAGGTGTAGCTGGAAGAGGTGGGTCACTGCAGGCAAGCGTTTGAGGTTTATATTTTGTCCCCTAGGGAATGAAGCTTCCTTGTTGCCATGAATTGAGCCGCTCTCCTCCATGATACCTTTCTACCACTATGTTCTGCCTCACCCTGGGCCCAGAGCTATGGAGGTAGTAGACCATGGACTGAACTTCTAAAACTCTGAGCCAAAGTAAATTTTTTTTCCTTCATGTTTCTCTTGTCAGATCTTTTGGTCACAGTAATGAAAAGCTGACTAAAACAATACATATGTGTATGGATGTGGATGTTTTTGTGTATATAAATTTACATATACATAAAGTTTATTTCTGTATTTGAAGAAACTTTCTGTGTCCTTCCAAGAAGCTTAGCATTAATTGTCTGTTGTTTCTAAAATCAAAGGAAGATTTTGATTTTCTTGTTCATGACCTTGAGTCATTTTTTTATCTTGCTCATTCTTCTCTGATTTTGAGACTTATCAATTCTTTCTCTTTTAACAGAGTTATAGGTCACACAGCAAAGAAAGAAGGTAACTAATGTTTATTAAGTGCAAATTATGTGGCAGGCACTCTGCAAAGCCTTTTATATTCACATTTAATCCTCACAATTACCCTGTGTGGTGAGTATTATGATTCTCATTTTATGGATGAGGAAATCAAGACTCATTGAAGTTAAATAACTTGCCTGGGGCCATATAGCTGGTTGGTAGCAGAGCTGAATACAGGAACTCATGTTCTCTCTACTATAACAAATTACATTTCTAAGGTAATGTAGGAAAAAAATGTGGTTTTTAGAATGGCTTTTGATTTTCCCTCATATTTTATTGTCAAAAATTGAAGTGGAAAATTTGACACAGTATCAAGTAGCACTGACCACCCAATCAACTATTTTATATGAGCCACAAATGCATAAAAAAATTCAGTAGCTATGTCTAGCAAGAAAACACATGAGATTAATGATACATTGTATCTCATCTGATACATAAGAAGTATTATTTCCACATATAATCAGTACAAAAATCTCAATGAGACGCTTCACATTCTTTTTTTTTTTCCATACCCAACTTTTGAAATCTAGTCTAGGTTTTATATTCACAGCTCATCTCAATTCAAACAACTCACATTTCAAGCACTCCATAGCCACACATGGCCATTGCTGTCCTATTGAATAGCACAGTTACATAGGAGCCTTAGTGGGCCGAATACTTTCTCATTTCCTTCCCTGGACAACAAGCTTTCATGGAGAGTTACGTATATTCAATGACTCATTCTCTTTTGCATTTATTTACTCATTGGAATGAGCCTGGTTTCAGGCACCAGTTCAGTTAGGACAGGCTGGCAAATGGAATCCTCCTTTCCTAATCTTTCCAGTTTTCTTTACTTAACCTCTCTAGCACTCATCTCTCCTTGGCTTAAAAACTCTTCTCCCTGGATGTCTGCTTCCCCTTCTACATCTATAGATCCTCACTTTGATTCTGCTTGGGCTCATCTTTTCTTCTACACAAACATTAATGTATACACTTCTTCATTCCCCTTTCTTCTTTTTAGGATGCTTAGCCTATATATTTATCTACACATTAAGGACACCTGCAACTAACCCCCTCAGGACCTTTATCATGAAATCATATTTATATATTCCATGTCAAAATTTCCTTACAACACTTTTAAAATACCATCTGTAAAATGTCACAAATACACACACATTCACAGACACACACTGCTTCCTTCCCATCACTACTTGGTTGAGAGAACTATTTTTTTTTTCCTCAAATAGAAGTGTGTATGTGCTGGCCAAGTAGGTTATATTTTATTTGTCTAATTAAGTAAATTGAAAGAATTGAGAAAAGGAAGCCATATATATATATATATATATTCCTTTTGTGGAATTACATCTATCTCAGAGTAAAGTAATGTCTACTCTCTCAATTTCTATAATTCTGTCAGTATGATTGCTATCAGCAATGCTTTCATTTAAGGAATGAATAAATAACTGATCAAATTGTTACTCAGACACAATATATTAGTCATGTGTTACAAATGCAGAGCAAAGAAAACAAAAATGCCAGAGTATTTATGGAGTCCATTGTACTATGTACTAATTTTCAGACTCCTTTAGTACAATGTGTGCTTTTGCAAAGGAAACAAAGACCATTTTTCACATAAAGTTGATAGAATAATTAAGCAAATTTGCTGTTTTTTTCTTTCTTCAGTAAATTTTTCTTCCATGTTCATTACTACTTGCTGTTCCTCCCAATTCATACATCCTGTTTATGGAGGACACTCTCAGTTTGTGAGTCATAGTAAAAGAGTTGTGTTACTGTCAGTCACCTTACCCCCACTAACTGCATTATTAATAAATATATACTTTTATATATAAAGTTTCTGAGCTGTTGTTTTCATTCCTCTGGGATGTTTTGCCACTGTAATTAAGATTCACTCTAATTGAAGGGGTTTCCAAAGTAGATACGAAGTTTCACACTGTTATTACTCAGAGTCTTCAGTCAATTTTGACATTTGAAGCTAAGTTCAGAATATCTATTCAAAATCTTCTTGATTTTTCTGCATTTGACCATCTACATCCAGTTTAAATCCAGATAAAATGGGATGATGTCACTATCTATTTTTCATACATATCTGTGCTTATCCCTTGCCTAGAAGGAAAACATTATTAACACAGGAATGCTTATGTGAGTCAAATGAAGTTATACTTCAATAAACACCTTTTAATTTCCATGATATGACTATATTTCAGACATTTATCATACCAATTATCTTCCAATATCCATTTCTCCTTCTTCTTTGGTAACAGAATCCTAGCTAATATGCTCAGCTAGAAGCCACCCAGCCTCATCTTCATAGTTGACTACAGTCATGGAATTAAGTCTAACCAATGATATAAAAGAAGAAAAAAGTATTTGCCCATGGGAAATTTTCCTTAAAAAGGAGTGGCTGGCACAATTTTGAATGTTGGCACAATTGGTGGAACTAGAGTCATCACCTTGATCTTTGAATTTGGAAATCTCAAACTGAGAATGACAAAACAGAAAATATGAATTGCTACAAGAGCCTGGACTGCCTATTAATGAATTCCTTTTATCTGAGAGAGAAATAACCTTCTACTATAATTAAGTTTTTTTTCTTTGTTTTTTGGCAAAGAAACTCAAATCTGTGCCTAACTAGATCATAAAACATGAAGTGTTTTCTGGAATCTAGAGGTGCTAACTATGTTTTAAGCAAATTGATATGATTGACCCACATTTGCCAGGAAGATTGACTATTAATGTTCCTAACAACTGAAATCTAGTTTCAAGTGTGATTTTTTTAGTATAATATTTCTTTGCTTACTTTGCTGAGGGCATGGCTACTTAATTATATTTTTAAGTGTATAAAGTAACTAAAATTAATTCATTTTTTTCTTTTTTCTCTAGACTGCTGAGGAAATTTACAGGTAGTCTTAGACATTCCTAGTATAGACTGTTACATCTTCTAAATGATTATCAGATCATAGTCTCATGGTCTCATGCATCCTTCTGGTAATTCTTTAATAAATGTGTATCACATAATATTTTAGAGAGTAAAAGATTGTTACTTCATAGTAACAATATTTCCAATATGTACAAATAACCATGTATTCAAATTAGATGCACATAAAATATAGACACCATTGCTTTATATTTAATATAGCATAATCAAGTAATATTTGAAAATAATTTTGAAATTAAAATCATAGAAAAGAAACATATTAAAAGCCCATGAAAAGTTATTGTCATTTTCTAAATTATAGGTCTTAAACCAATTTTATTGTAGTATCAATAGTTCTTCACTTCACCTGCCACAGGTCTAACATGATTTTTAAAAAGATGTTTTACACTGTGTTCAAATTTGTATATTCAATGGTTTATTTGATTGCTGGTTCATATTTGAGTGTGTCCATAATAATGTATTTTCTAAATAATTGTGTGGCACTTAAATAAACAATGATTATTCTTTTATGTTAAGTCATAGCATAGTAGATGGAGAAAAATGCCTGTTTTAAAATAGTAGCAGTTTTTGCTCAAATATTTAGGAAGCTGATGGGTGATTTGTTTTATTTATTTTCCATTTTTTAAAACTCAAAATGTTACAGGGCAAGTATTGTGCTGTCATATGTTGAGGACAGCGTAAAACAGGGTGGATTCAAGCAATGAGTTAGCACAGACCCAGGTCTTTTCAAAATTGAACAAAACCCACTAAAAAATGCTTTCCTGTGGCTTTCAAAGTCCTTACAACAAAAGCTGCTTTGAAACATGCTGAGAGAAGGACTAAAATACCACACATATGACCTATTCAGAATCAGGTACTGTGGGCAGACTACCAACTGCTGTGGGTGTATTTTCCCGGTGTCATTATTGAATCTTGATCATTAGATGGGCATAAGTTGGATAATGATATGCATTACCATGTTCCTTTATATATTTGTATTACCTGTTCATTTATTTGCAATAAGTAAGATGTTCTACATTCATTTAAGCATTTAGTACCATTAATAAGGGAAAATGGATTTACATTAAAAAATACATTTGAATATCATTCATATTTCATTTCTAGAAAGAATATAATTTCAGTGCTTGACCACCATGGCATTGGTCATTAAAAGGAAACTGCTAAAAGGAATGTGACATGTGAATTTATTAATATATTTTATGCTTGGTATAATTTAATATTCAGTCTTAAGAATACCCATATTCTTTAAAAGTAAAAGATGAGGTTGTTGAACACTTGATAAAACTTTCTTATTCCCTCAAAGTAGATTCAACCCCACTTAATGTTCCCAAGAAACACATGGAGAAATTATGCCCACTGATAAAGACCTAATAGCACACCTTAAGTGAGAGAGCAAAGTATACATTTTTCTTTCAATAAATTTGTTTGCTTTCAGTTAAGAGCTTGGGTACCATGGTGATTATATAATAGGAACATGTACCAAATTAGCTGGAATGCTTATTTGTTCTCCCTTTTCAATGAGGATGTGAGATAGAAAAAATAGCCATAAAACTAAAAACTCACAAGAAAAATAAAATCTCAAAGAGTCAACTAATTTTCACTGAGTGCCTACTATGTGCTAACAGCAGGACTAGGCAATGACAAATTTTCCTCATTTAAGATATTATTAATGAAAATCATAAGTCAAATTATATCAGTGGAGACATACTTCAATTTTGTGGGTAGCCCTACGATGGTTTTTTAGTTGACCTAACCTATAACCTTATTCAAACGAAACTCCTTAATCACGGAGAATAGGATGAAATTACAAATTTCCCAAACAGTGGAGATAAGAAGACAAAGTCTGTACATGGGGCCTTTAAAATTACAGTTATTTGGTAATTTCTTTTCAGTACTTTACTTTCTTCTAAGTGGTATAATAAGTGATTGGTTCAAATAACTGTCATTTAAACAACAAGCACTTTTGTGATCATTCCACCCAGTTTCATAATTTTATAGATAACTAGACTAAGGGAGAGAGAGAGAGAGAGAGAGAGAGAGAGAGAGAGAGAGAGAGAGAGAGAGAGAGACACCACAAGAATCACAAAGTTGCCCAGCTCTGTTTTTCCACCTGTGAATGCTCCCAGGTACCATTTGTCACCTGGAAATACCTGACTGTTGATCTTACAGCTAATGAGGAAGGGCAGTGGTAGTCAAGAGTTCAGACTCTGTTACCAGATTGTCTGGGGCCATATACTCAAATTGCAACGGTTACAATGGTATGATCTTGAGCAGCTTCTTTAAACTCCCTCTGCACAATTGTCCCATCACATTGGGCACAGTAATAGGAGTAAAAAATAAAAATTAAAAAAGCATTTGTGTGAATTAAATGACTTTTTATTTGTTGAATACCGAAAATTGTGCAATAAGTGTTAGCAATATGTATTTTGAATGATGTCTGCTCTCATTCATTTACACAACACAAATTCTGAGCTCCTATCAAGAATTAAGTATTGAGGATGCAAGCAAAGAAATGTAATGTCAATTATATTTGACATTTACAATGTGAAGTCAAGTGGGAGGTAAAAATAAATAGCCAGGCAACTCAGATTGTGTCATGTTCTGTGACAGGGAGCTAGAAAATGCTACTGGAATATCTAGGGAAAATAACCCAAATTTGAGACTACAGGAGGAACTTCCTACAGAAAGTGCCTCAAAGTGTAGCAGCTTCAGGTGGGAGGCAGGAAGGAGAGTGTTCTAATTGGGCTCTGCTTAAAGCAAGCGGTAGGAACAAAGCCCAGTGGGAATGAATGTGGAGGTGAAGAGATGGAGATGTTGAGTGTGAGAGTGGAAAGAAAGGAGGCAAGGGTAGTAAGTAGAGTCCAGGAAGATCTATAAACCACAGTAAAGAGTGTAAAACATTGTGAAAGAAATGGGGAGCCACTGAAGGACTTAAACTGGAAATGGATACAATAAAATTCCCACTTTAGAAAACTCACATAGAGGCTAGAGTACAAAAAAGAGTTGGAGGTGGGTAATGTGGAGTCAAAGAAGTCCACAATTTCAGGTGATAAGTGATGGATTACCAAGAGAGCTTCAAACATGGTGGGGGATATGTTTTCTAATGGAGTACACATGATAATACCCAGCTGGAAGTTACCTGGGCTCAAATAAACTTTCTCTCAGTAAAGAGAACTCTACTTAACACTACCATGTGATCAGATTTTAACACAGGAATGGTGTGTTCAGTCTCCTGGGGATGCTTCTAGGTTTCTAGAAGCAAAGTATGAGGCATCAGCTATAGTAGAATCAAATTTTGGTTCCACTTCTTCCTCAGGTAAGTGATTTAAAGCAAATCATTGTATGACAAGCATTATTGCTATTACTGTACATATATCTGAAAACTAGGATAGTAGTTGCTCTTTCATAGTGTTAAATGAGACAACAAATATAAAGATCTTAGTATCTGTGCCTAGCATATATTATATATCCATTAAAATTCAGGTTTTACGTGAACTGTTTCATATCTGCATGTATATACATAAAACATATAGGTTTCAGAAATTCATGTTTAAAAAGCAATAATACTCGTTTTTGAAACTTGTTGAAAACCTTAATGTTTTCAGGTTACAAGTCTCCTAACCCTTCATTGTACAACAAAAATGCCATTTCAGTATACAAGGAAACAAACAAAAGAAATGTCACTAGTTAAATTTTTATCAAACAGGATAATTTGCATTTTTTTCAGATTTTCAGAAACACACGCTATTTCCATCTTAAACCTTTAAATATTGCCTTGTATCTAAGGGACACTTTGGTTTATGAGAGCCAAAGAACTAACAATTTCTTACTCTTATCTTCCCTTTCCAATTATAAAACATAGAAATATCCATGTTATTCCTCAGCAACTTCAGATGTTAATCAGTGTCTCCATTTCCAGTAATCTCAAGAGACCATCCATCCATCATCCTTGGCCAGATTCATTTTCACACACAGACTTGCACATGCCACTGTCTGCCAGTTCCCATGCTTTTCCTCCTACTGCCCAACCATCCCCTAAACATAAAATGTATGTCACTATAACCCTCCCTTAACTCATGCTCATGTCCAGAATGCCCTGAGACAGTCTCTGAGATTTCTATAGAAACTGTCAAGAAACCAGTCCTATTTTTGTTAGCATTTCCAAAACCAAAACTAACAATAAAATCTTATTATAATCCTAACAGATGTGTCAGTCATTGTGCTAAGCATGAGAGATAGAGATAAATAAGAGTTGGCTGCTGCCGTTCAAATTCTAAAGGGGAAAGCAGATACTCAGGGCTGCATTTAATAGGATATGGAAAATTCTGTAGCAGAAGAATGCACCAAACGTTGTGAGAAAACAAGTGAAAGAATTGTTAATTCTGCCTTGAAGGGGTAAGGAAAGCCTCTTTAAAAAGTCAATTTTGGAACAGCTAGTTCATGATTTGTTTATTTATATGCATTGTTTGTGTATGTGTGTGTGTGTATAAAATGTTTTTTTGTGAAAATGCACTCAAAAGAAGGAATTTTTTAAAAAGCCATACAAGTGTGTGTTCAAGAGAAAAGCTAGCTGTCTAATATACCTAACCAATGCTATTATCATTTATTGAGAAAATTTGACAACATGAAAATTCAGCAACATTGAGTGTTAAAGAGAGAGTTCTGCACTTCAACATATATTGAACATTTAACAATCTCTCCAAAATCATTATTTCCTTTGATTGTGCAAGCACAACAAAAAATCAATGAATAGAAAATAAAATTCCAAATTCTCAGGCACATAGAAACAGACACACAAACACACAACTTGAAAACTGGTTTCTTAAATGTTGGATTACTGTCTGCATACAGAATCTTTACTAAACACTATAAAACTGGGCTGTGTCCTTTCTTTAAATACCATGGACAAAGAATATAAGCCAAAAGTAACAAGAATGATGGGTCTTACATTGATAAAACTTTGCTTCTAGGTTTACTTATGTGATGCTTACATGGTAATATCATAGAATTTTCCAACAATCATAATCTTTGTTTTTATAACCCAAAACTTGGCCTTTTCTGGAAAATACAGGTTACTGATAGAGGATTTTACCTTAGCTCAAGCTACACTAATATACTGACAAAATTTTTTAAGCTTTTCCCTCCAGTAATTTAAGCTAAATAAGAAAAAAATAGGTAAATAAGTCTACATTTTTTATGTTTGAAAATTTTATTAACTGTCCTGTGCTAGCTCATACAGGAAGAAAACTATTTTTAAGAAGGCCTGTGAAATGTATGCTCCCATAAACATAAATTATATGGTGATATTATGTCTTGGAAGCCTACTAAAAATATTAGTCATCCAAAGAAAATTGAGTTTGGTATCAGTGATACAGTTTTAGATATTATATATCCCATTTTCCTTTAATTACTAAAAAGTATAGAGACACTTTTAAAAGTAACTCCCCTCACATCCTAACACAGCCAATAATGACAGGGAGCAGCTGGGAATTTAGCTGCTGTGACAGATGTTCAAAATCAGAATGGCTGCTCCCTCAGGCCCTGAGTCCTCATTTAGGCAGGCAGTGCGATATAGAGTAGCAGGATCTTAAGAGCTTACGGAACTTGCTGGATTTACACTCCGGCACCAAACTTGTGACAAGAAAGAAAAGAACATGTCTTCACTGTAAAAACATCATCACGTGCTAGGAGTCTCTCCTTTTCACATTGTCGAAAGTTTGAATCAGATAAAATAAAACTATGGAAGGGAGATCAATTGGCATGATCCAGAGACAGTGTCTACTCTGGAGCCATGCTGGGTGGTTTTGACAGCTCCCCACTTGTGTGATCTGGGCTGAATGGCATACCAGCAGCTGGCCTCAGTTTTCCCGTTAGTAACATGGGGAAAATAAGAATAGCTAACTCAAAAAATAGCAAGGAGGATTAATATTTAATTCCTGTCCACATGGGAAGCATAGAGGGATTTTTACTACTGTTATGAGGAATTAATCATGGATATGAATATGAGGAGCATATAAATTCTTAGAAATATTTTCTCAAAGATCTTTAAAATCTATTTTTTTTTAATTGTCAATGGACCTTTATTTTATTTATTTATACGTGGTGATGAGAATTGAACCCAGGGGCCTCAAACATGCTAGGCAAGTGCTCTACCACTGAGCTATAACCTGAGTCCCTTCTCAAAGATTTTGTGAGAAACATTTATAGACAGAGATAATGATGTGTTTATGAGGGAAGATGGTGAGATTGCCCAAAACGTATGGAACCATCAGGACACATGGGTACCACTTAGTTATCTGTTCTTTTCTTTTGGGCTGATAGGAGAAACACTGTTACTTAAAGAACAAGTTATGACCTATCTAGGAAAACTGACCATTTTGTATGTACAGAAAAATAGAATAATGGCATGATCATGGTTATACAATGATAGAAACCCAAATCAGAACTGTCAAAGAGTTTTAAATCCTGAAATGTCTACATATGGTTCCTAAGAAGATACTCCATAGATGAAGCCACATATGTGTGAGTCCACACACATATGTGTGTGTGCATGCACACACACACACACACACACATACACACCTTTCTTTGTCATATAATGTAAACATTATGACTTTAGATGATGATTTATAAAAAAAATAGTAAAATACAAAGAAAAGAAATACCAGAGTGCAAAGAAAAGGAAATAGTTCACAATACAGAAAGACCCAGTTAATGGTTGGTGTATTCTTTCCATAGCATTTTCTCCTGCTTACTTAGCATTAGAAAATTTTTTAAATGCTCTGAATTTTGTATTTTCAAAAACACTCATTGTATTTACTTACATCAGGAAATTGTCTTATACATTATAATTTTAATGGTTAAATATTATAAAATTTTAGAAATATATCATAATTTACATAAGTAAATTTCCTCTGAGACATTTAAACTATACATTCAATGTTTTGCTATTTTAACAACATAAACAGAAGTCTACATTTAATGTGAATATCTCTACTTAAATTTCAATGAATTGACCAGGTAGAAATGTTGGTTCAAAAAGTATGAAGTGTTTTTAAGGTTCTTAATGCACATTGCCCAAGAGTATTCCAACAGAATTCTTATCTTACATCTTACAGTTATTGATATTTTAAGAAAATATTTGCCCATCATAATAGGTAAGATATAGCTTCTACATTATTAATAATCAAATAAATGCAAATTAAAAGAATAAACTTGAATATTATTTCATAAGTTTCAAATAGTTTTAGTTTCCATAATTGAACTCTACAAAAATACCTGTGATATACCTTTCGTTCCTGTGACATGAAGAACTGAATTCCAGTCTAAAGATTCATCATAATTCAACCCAATCAATAATCAGAACCATTTGTGCTACCCTCTTCAGGGTCTGATACAGAAGCAACACAAATGGGAATATGCTTATAATTGCAAATTATACGTTAAGATTAGGAAGAAAGAAAAGAAAGAATGTATGTGAACTTAAAGTTAAGGTTAAAATAAATATATAATAAAAGACATACTAAGTACATTAAAACAAAAGTAACATCAAGTTCAAATTCAGCTTCACAATGTAGAAATCATTTGTTTTTCTCTGTTGCATACAAATCCCCCATTGCATAATACATGCCCAGTAAATAGTTATTGAATAAATATTAAAATGTAATGCAGAGAGGCTAGACTGACACTGACCTTAGAATTGGTATTAATTTTAGCTAGAATTGTTTTTTTCTGTTGGAGCAGAAACAGTTTCTGTTTTATTCTCCCTCTCACACTTGAATATTAAACATATAATTTGGTTAACATTTAATTTCTATCTAGTCATAGTTATGTCTCACTTTATAAAGCATCAAAGTTGAAATCTGACTGGTGTATAGCTGGTTCTCACTGTTGCTGATGAAACTGATGGAGCAATATTCTTAGCATCACTTAGGGATTGGTAGAAATACAAATTCTTGGGCCCCACTCCAGATCTACCATGTCATAAACACTAGAGGTGGGATATAGCAATCTGTATTTTAAAAAAAGTATTTAAGATGATTCTGATGATAAGTTTTACAAACAGTGATACAATCCATGGGTCCTCTCCCTCCAGCGAATTAATAGACACACACACACACACACACACACACACACACACACACACACACACACAATTTGATCCATTTATCTAGGATGGCTGAGTTACCGATAAACTAATTCTTGGAAATTCACCATTTTATCCCCATACAGATCAATGTCCCCTACTTAAAAAAAAGCGACCATGCATTAAAAAATCTTAATTCACACTGTGACATTACAGTGTTTTCTTTTTTCACATTACAAAACAACAGATTTTAAAGGTAAAAATTGTATTCTTTTAAAACATATTTAGAGTTGCAATCCTGTGCCACATGACCTTTGCAATACAGTTATTCAATAAAAGAAAGTATATCTGTATGATATCTCAATATTACCAAGGCAAACTGAAATAATACAAAATATTACCATATCATTCCAATAATTGGTATAATATTGAGTCTTCAAATTACTGTTTTGTCATTGTGTTTGTCTCTGTAAGCAAAAAAGAAAATAAAAACCCCATGGGTGATAGTTTAATATGGTCTCTATTGATCATGAAGATAGCTGGAGGAGGTCATCTATTTCATTTGGACTGCATAATGTTCACATTAGTAGAGACATAGGTACTCAGTGTCAATTTCAATACCTGTAAAATAATTATGATATTAGTTTCCTGTTCTCCCTGGAAAAGCCATTTTTAGACCCTGTCAACTAAATTCTCTGGGCTCCATGGAGACTTGTGCTACATAAAAACAAAGCATTATTTTTACTCTTTTCACATTATTGTGAAGATTGTTAAACGGAGGAGCACTGTATTAGCTATTAATAGCCTTCCTGCATTGAAAGCCATTTTACACTTTGTTAATAGCAGTACACCAAAGTGAAAATCTGGATATAAGGTAATCTTGCACTTAATAATTCTGAACTGCTGTCCAGGGATTCTACAGACACTTCTTAAACGACCAAAACTTATACAAAGACCAAAAGCTGACAAGTTTGGGATTTATTATAAATTAGTCAAAAGCTAACAAAATTCCATCCTGATAGGGGGGTTTTCATGAACACTCTGGAGATAATTTTTTTTATTAAAAAACGAGATCATTGTCCAAACAGAAAGAAAGAAAACAAACTGTACTTGCCATGAAGAATGATCAAACACTTCTAGCCCCACTGTGGATTATTAACAGCATATAACCTGCATCTTATTGCTGCTTGGAGGGAGTGTAAATTTGTATTGGAGAACATTTTGTAGCTGCTGTAGATATCTTCATGTATCTTTATTACATTTAGTAAATGTGGTCATTAGTAATTATTTTGGTGAATGTTAACCCAAGGTTTTAGAACTCACAATTCTTTTACTACCTGTATTTTTTTTGGGGGGGGAAGGTAAGGGAGGGTGAATTTCTTGACTTCCCTGAGTCTCAGTTTTCTCATACAGAAAGTGGGAATTATACTGGCTTTATAAGATTGTTGTGTTAAATTATGCATTCAGTATATAAAAATATATAGAAATATAATACTTTTAGCATGGCATCTGGCACTTAGTATACATGCAATAAAATTTCTATAAAATATATTCTTAATTCAAATGCATTATACTTCAAATAAATTCCTTAGGCTTACTTCAAATTTATTGTATTTGATATTACTAAGACATTCCTTTTTGTCATTTTGCTCTGAGGTGACTCCAACCCTCACTGTCATTAATTGATTATTTTCATCTAGTGGTAAGAGTGTTTGTTAAGGGTTGACACTCGCACAAACTGGGGAGGATTTGTCAGTAGGTCTAGAGGATGTAAGTGTGTACTTGAATTTCAGAGTGAAAGATAATTCCACTTATTAAAAGTTAATATGCTTTCCTTTTTCAGTCTTTGACAGAGAAAAATGAGAACTACATTTAAGGCTTTTGCAGTGCAGGTAAAGTTATTTACATGCCCCACTGTGTTTTTAATGAGTTTATAATATGCAAAGTTTCACCAAATATATAAATAACTTTTATATACAGATAGATATTTTATGTATTCCATATATTATTTTAGAGAAATAACAACTTCCCAATACTAGTAATATTTATAAATTTTATTTGAAATTAAAATAAAAGCACTAGAATACATCACATTTAAGTAAAAACATTCCCAAATGTAGGCATTTGGGAATATATAGTTACATGGAAACTATACATATGAAGTTACTTTATGTAGATTATGTCCCACACATATACACCAGTGTATACTAAATATACACTAGTACATTCAGGGTTTATTTATGGACCAAAAATATCAAATTGTTTGCTCCAATGTGTTCCTAACCACAATGTAAGTATGCTTAAGAAAACTATGAAAATGTAGTTATTGGCCATATAGTGTTGGAGTCATGGAATTTTTTATTTTACAATTTGGAAGGCAATTTGGAATTGTTTAGTTTAATTTTTATATGACAAAAGCACACTATCTATAGTGTCCTCTGGGGGAACTGGTCAACTAGTAATAACATAAATACCATTTTGGGCACTTTATATGTGCCTAGGACTGCACTAAACCTGTTACACATAGCATGTCCTTTAATAAGCATGTACACTCCATGAGGTAGGTACTGGTACCACTTCTCTTGCAGCTCAGACAGGTTCAGTTGCATGATTGAATCGACAAGCGCTGATTAATGCAAAGCCAGGTTCTTAGGCAAAACAGTCTGGATGATGGAAAGCTTGCTATAGCAGGAGGTAAATATTTAATTCTGTTCATGGGTCTTCCTAAAACTGAGATCCAACCCGGAACTTGATCACTTTCATTCATTCATAGTCTGTAACTGTACTTGGTGATTCTAACAGTCCATATTGTCTCCTTTATCCCTAGTAGTCCTTTGAACACTTAGAGAGTGTTCTACTTGCTTCTTCAGGGAAAGTGCTCCATTTCTTCAGTAGTTTCATGGCAGAAGATTTATAGACTATTCCTATTGCACTTTACTGAATGGACTCCCCATTTCCTTTTAAATGTAGAGTAAAAAGTAATTGCATGATTTTAGTAAGTACAGAATTCATCAGAAATACTAGTTACTTTCGAACACAAAACATACTGGGTACATCAGTACATAACTATTTTGGAGGTGGAGGACATAAGTTGCACATTAGTATTAGTTGCATATTAGTTATATTGTGTTTGCAATCAACTACAATTCCAAGTATTTTATTTATATATTTATATATATTTTTATACTGGGGATTGAACTCCAGGGGCATTTGGCCACTGATCCATATCCCCAGCCCTATTTTGTATTTTATTAGACAGGGTCTCTATGAGTTGCTTAACACTTTGAGGTTGCTGAGGCTGGCTTTGAATTCAGGATTCTCCTGTCTCAGCCTCTCGAGCCACTAGGATTACAGGCATGCACCACTGCACCAAGTTTATGTTTATTCTTGGCATGTCCTATATCCCTTCTTTTACACTTAAGCAGATTTTTTTGAACTTTATTCACTTTTATATTTATCCCTTTTAAATTTCTTTTTGGGGGGACAAACACATTTATCATCCCTTGGAAATCTGATTTAATTATAAAGTAAACATTAAAAAGTTAACTATTTTCCCAGTCTGAAAATCTTATCATATTTTATTTGAAAAAAAAATTAAAATGAGCCTGTTCTTGGCTTACAAACTGCTTTGTAACTTGTCACTATGGCTATTTCACTTCAATTAATCAATTTACATGAGATATAGCTTTAGATCTTCATTCAATACTTATTTTTAAATAATTTTAAAAAAAAATGACCAAATGAATTTCTAAAGTTTATACATAGTATATCTAAAGTGTTCCTCTTAATGACTAGCCTGTGAAACCATCTTTAAAATTTTGGGATTTATTCTATTTATTTTATACCTTCTTATTAAAAAATTACACAATAAATATTTAGAATTTTGTTGAATATTGATGTCAAGCTCTGAGACCCACTACCTTTATTGTTTTAATTTTGGACATTGGACTTAGTGTTTTAGAATAAGGCACAAGTTTTGAGCTGCATCTTATGTGCAATTGAATTCTAATTCAACTGCCTATGTCTCCACCTAGACAACGTATTTAATGAACCAATATTCAATTTCTTTGTCTGTAAACAGCCATATTAGTAGTACAGATCCACAAAGAGTAGTCATGAAGATTAAATGTAAAAAGTTAAAATATTTAGCACAAATTCCTACTCAATACATTATCCAACAAATATGCTTGTCATTTCAATTCTTTGAATGATAATTTATGTGGATTTAGAGACTCAAATTCATGTCACATGACAGATCTTCATGAAATAGCCTCAGATCCACTTTTAATCCACCATTCCTCCAACCATGGTGGACACATACACATATATCATTTAAAAATTAATCTCCTTTGATTATATTTTTTTACCAGGTATCTATCTTCTTTCTTTTTATATCTGAATAATTTCTTTGGACAAATTACTCATATTTCTGAAACAAAAATTTCCTTATTTCTCTGGCTATGAACCATATTTATATTATTCTATATTATTATTTAAAATTATAAACCTACTTTATAAATTATTAGATATTAACCTGACCACACATAGTATATTTTGGGGAACAATATTATAAATTTTAAGATAATCTATATTTTTCCTCCATCAATATTAATACTTCTACCAGAAGTTAGTCATCAATCACAATTAAGCCCCGAGTATTCTATCTTCCTTTAGTGATTTAGAGTATGGAGCTGGACCAGCTCTACAGCTATAATTCTTAAGGCTAAACTCCTGCTCAGTCTCTTACTAGCCTTTTGACAATTAATCTCTCTGTGTCTCAGTTTCTTTATTCATAAAACAGAAAGGGTCATTGTAAAGATTAAGTAAATTAATTTGTCTTTCTCAAAGTATATAAAGTGTAGTCAATAGATAGAAGCTCAGGCAGACTTGAAAGCAGCTGGAAGTCAAGGCATAATATATATAATAAACTTTACCTTTTGCAGTACTAAAGCACACTTACAATTGCTTGGTAAGTACAGAAAAGATTCTGTAAAATTTCATTAAGAAATGTTAATGGGTGACACCTTCATTCTATTTCTGTCTTATATCTTAATGAAATCTTTTTTGAAAGGATATCAATAGCCTCCAACTGACCAACTAATCTTCCATCCTCTCTTCTATTATATAAATTGTATCCTATGATATAAATGCTTGCAAGACCACATATGTCCAAGTAGATTCTCCTCTTGATGCCCAGGCACACTCCACGTCCCACTTTGTTTCTTTTGAAGAGCTGAATTCTGATCTATCTTCTGAATAGACCCACAGAGGTTTGCCTGGGGAGGTTTATGTAGCTTGACTTCCAAGCTAGAGTTTGCCTATAAATAACATGTATGGTACCAGATATTTCCTTCCAGTTATATGTTAATCAGATTGGTGCCTCATAGTACAAAATCTCTGCCTATGAATTTACTGAGTGTAATTGTTTTGTTTTACATACACACTGCAGATCCCAGTGCTATCTCAAGCTTCAGGATCTCTTTCCCACAAAACCTAATTAGGTAACAAATGATTTAACAATTAGAATAATTTTCTACTTTTTAAGAGCTTTGCTGGGAGTATTGCCTCTATTTCCAAGTTACCCATGATCACCACTCCTGTCCATGTCCCATGTCCCATGCCACCACATAATAAAACCATTCTGTGTGAGCTCAGCTGCTGTGAAACTTTGAAGGAAGGGTAGATTCTTTAGATCTTATTGTCAGAAGGGAACAGATTTATTAAGTTTTTCTTATGTCATAAGAAAAACAATCTTACTTTTTTTAACTCTATAGAAAGAAAGATACATTCTTTTATTCTCACAAATGGGACCATCCTTTCTTCTTGTTTGAAATATTAAGAGCAAAGTAGAACTTAGAACTCCTGAAATGTATTCAAGTTTGAAATGTTTAGAAGAAAAAAATTACATTTGGGAATCATGAAATATATTCACATATTATTAAATAATGCATAGTATTTCCCTGAGTTAATAAACCAGAGTTGTAAAACATGATAGTCAAATCCATTGAAATTACTACTGTACTGCATACAGGTGATTTTACTGAAAGTGTAATTTATAAACCACATTTTCAAAATATTTTTACTTGATATAAAAATATAAAAGACAATGAAGTTAAACTATGTTTCATAGATTAACTGAAAACAGTAATACAAACAATTCAGCTAGAGAAAGTAGTTTTCCTTTCTTTAAAGGTAGCAGGCCACTATATTCGTCTAAGAATTTTACACCTAACAACCTTTTAAAAATTAATTTTCTAGAATCCTCTGGTAATTTTCTTTCCTTGTGGGATTTTTTTTTGCTTCAAGAGAAACTCAATAATTTAGAGTAGAGAACAAGAGAGATTATGAATAAATAGTGAAATAGATTTGCTATTCCATATTCCACCCACCTATACATCCATTTTCTCTACCCATGCCTCTGATAAATTCCTTTGACAGCTGTGACACTAAACAGAAGAAAGGACATAGAGTTAAGAATCCTGGATTTCATTCAGGTTCTGAATTTAACTTTTTATTTAACTTAAGTGTTCTCTTTTCTTTTCCAGGAAACAGAATTAATATTACCACCTTCACTGGGGTGTGAATATTGCACAAGATGATGGATATCCAGTGTCTATTACATTATTTGTTCATTGATAATGTCAGTGGACATGGCTAAGAATAAAAAAATAATGAAATGACTATTTCAGCTCTCAAAAGACTGAAAAATATCATTTTAAATTTTGATATTTAATTTAGGATTTCTTTTTCATACATAGTCTCATAATTTCTTTCATAGCTAATGCTTTCAAATACAAATTTTATTGTTGCCAAATGATGCAATAGTTTAAAGCATAGTGAACATTATGTATTTCTTTTATGCCTCAAATATTAATCTCAGGTATACTGATATGTTCTCTAACTGCAATAAAATATATTGGAAAAATATAAAAATCGACTAAAATGGAAAAAAAAAATGATTAAGATTTAAAATAAATGACCAAAAATTTTAAAAAGGGAGGAGACTTTTCAATTCTTTGATGAAACCTGTATCTCTTTGGCTAATTTCTCAATGGTAGGCCCATTGTACCTCTATCATTTAGATGAGAAAAACATCCTCACTTATTGGATGTAAAGGAGAGACAGAAAGAACAATAAAAAATGAACAACATGAAAATAGACATGTAAATTATGTTGCAGGGCATCTCTTTTCCCAGTCCCTATCTAGTGCACAGGTTCTTTGAGACACTTCTTTAACATAACTACATTATAAAAACAAAACTATTCTCACAGAGAAAGATATCCTGTAAAAGCAGTTACCTGAATCCTTAGCTGGCTTGGGCATCAATTATCTATTCCAGTCTGAAAACAAAGATACCTAAAACATGCATTCTACAAATAAGAATGTTTAGAGTGAATTATTATAGAATTTGAGATGTTTCCACATGGACTCACACCTCTTTGTATTCCATTCTGCAAAGTAGATCTCAATGTTATATGACAATCTGTCCCAGGGGAATGAATTTATCAGCAGATCATAGAGCCAAAAAGTTATATATATATATATATATATAATATATACACACACATATATACATATGTATCTCACACAGTTTTGTTGGAAACAAATTGGAAAAGGAGCAGATCAGAAATCCAGGATTTCTCTCCATTTTCAGCTCACAATATGAATCACAAACTGTGATTTTGACAAGAAGAACTTATGGGTGACGAAATACAAAAAGGATATGGTAAATATTCCTTTTAGTTAATTTTTTCCCTCTGCCATTACTCTGTGACAGCTTTGTTCATGCTACAATTACAGACTTGCCTCAATAACTAAGAATTTTTCCCACCTGAATCCAGTTCTTTAGATATGCTGGGTTTTACATTTTGTTCCTGTGTTAGGGTATCAAAAGGCACCCAAGCCCAATGTGGCCTGCCTTAAGCCACTGATCCAACCAAAATGAAAAAAAAATTATTTTTGTGCCCAGATACAGCTAAACTAGTTAAATACTGAAAGAGTTTCATACAAGATGATAAATAAGACAGGGCCCAAACCTCCTGTTCTTGATCTCTCCAGAATCTAGTCACTCAGAGCAATACCTGCTATTGGAGAAGGCCATAGATATATACTTGCATCAGCTGTTAAACAATTTTAATATTCCTCTGAGTCATTCTATTAGGTGACTCTCTATTAAACCACACTCATGCATGCCAAAGAGTATGGTCTCTGTTTCAATAAAACTACCATATGTTTTCGGACAGAATTCTCTTGTTTTTCAGTCTCTGCCTCTAGCCATATTGCTCTTGAAAATTTCAAAGAGCTTCACTGATAGTATTCAACCCAGGAGATATTAAAATGACAACCATATGACATTTCCATTAAAGGTCTGTAATTAGGAAATTGTAATGATGAAATAGTTTGTCCTCCTGTACTGATTAAATTATATCACTCTATCAAACTTGCCAATTATTTTGAAAGCATAATTCAATTATACACATATGACTTCTATACCAACAATTCACATGTGAATGATTTAATATTAAGAAAGAGTCAATAAGTTCATGTTGAACTTTCTCAAGCATAAGTGATTTCTTCTTGGATTACATGGCTGGACTATGAATTGGTGAATCATCCTTGTATATGAACAACATAAATATAAATGTACCTCGTGACAGTTCCTTTTAATTTGAGGGAAGTTCCCCTCTGCAGCATGGAGATATTCTGAGGATCTTACAAAATTGACAACATGAATCATTTTCTCTGAACAAAAATGGAAAGATCTACAATGACTTTAGCAAGGGTTTATTTTTATCAGAGCCTGGTTTTTAGGTTGTGTTTTCAAGCTGCATTTTGCTTCTCTGCACAGAGCTGTAGTGAACATCAGTAACCATGGTTTATGAATAGAAAAGGAAAAAATGCCTGCTGTGATATCCATGGCATTTTGGATATAGCAAGAGAACTCTCAAGGTCAAGAATAAAAAGCATCCTTGGAAAATTTACAGTAGAGATATTGAAACAATGGGAGAAAATTTAAAAGAAAAGCAGGATATATATAATAATACAAAACTGCAATGGTTCAATAATCAAACAAAATTAACATGAGAAAAATAGTAAACAAACAAACACACTTAGAAAAAGAAGAATCCAAAATATATGCAAAGATGGGTAAATCCTTTGGACAAAATTCCAAAACTCATAATCATATGACAAACAAACACACTTCAAAGGAAGAATTATTTTTTAAATGTAAGTTTAAAAGAAAATAAAATCTCCAGCTATGAACTTAGGAAAAAAGAAAAAAAAACTTAGTTCAAATATACTGAGAATTTTGGTAACTAGGAACAGTACTCCTATATATAGTATTTAAAATATTCAAGAGTTTGAACATTAATTAGACAATATATATTATCTCCCTAGTGTATATATCCCTAACAGCCTGCATTAATTATATTTGTCTTCTCCTACACACTCCAAACATCTCTTATTTGGAGTTCACACCTATATTGTTAAATGTTTTCTTGACAACTGGCATAGAGTAGACACTGAAAAAAATATATTGTGACTAAATATATGATTGTACTCTGATCATTTAACCAATATTCTCATTCTTAGAAAAATCAACTGAAATTAATAATTTAGAAAAGCAAAACGGTTACATCATAATTCTAGCTAGCACTTATTGAGTATTACAATATATTTCTTTAAATGGATAATCTCATTTAATTCTCAAGACTGATTTATCAAGAACATGCCATTTTGTATTCATTTAAGACACAAGTAAGTTGAAAGTCAGGGAAGTTAAATAACTATGTCCAAAGTCTCATAACTATTAATAGACTTTGCCTGGAGGGCAAGCTTAACCTGCCCAATTTCAAAGCCCCAAGTCTTAACTACTAGTATATTACATTATATAGAAAACATTTATGGTAGAGTTACTTATAAAATTAAAAACTGGCCTCATCTAAATAACAATATGAGATTGATTAAATATTGTTTTAAATCATATGGTTTAAGTAATTATCAATATAAAGATAAAAAATTCAAATAAAAAAAAGAAGATGGGGCATGATGGCTTGCACCTGTAGTATCAGGTGCTCAGGAGGCTGAGGTAGAAGTATCAGTTAAGCAGAAGGCAAAAGAAGCTTCCTCATATTTCAATGATATTGTATATTCTCATAAAATCGAAAAATAGAGAAAGCTGAAGTAGTGTATTAAGATGAAAGAGTTAATGCCATATTTGACTTCTCATGCTACAGTGGCTTTTAATAATTAAATGTGAATATTTGACTTTTTATTTTTAGCTTCCACATATAAAGTGAGGTCATACAATTTTTTTCTTTCTGTGTCCAGCTTATTTCACTTAGTATAATGTTCCTCAGATCAATCAATGTTGTAGCAAATGACAAGGTCTCCTTTTTTGAGTTTGGATAAATGTAGAGAAATAGGAAATAAAACAGTGGTTACCAGGAACAGGAGTCAGGATGTGGCAGCAAAATGGGATATGAAATCTAAGGATCTAAAGCAGCAAATAGTAGGATGAATAAATCTAGATATCTATCACACAGCATGAAGACTGACATTAATGAAACTATATTGTTCTAGGATTTTTGTTAAATAGGTGAATTTTAAGTGCTCTTGCCACAGAAAGTTAACTATGTGAGATAATATATGTATTAATTTGCTTCATTACAGTAGCCATTTTAGTATCTATATATGCATCCCACAACATCATGTTGTAAAGCTCAAATACACACAGTATAAAATTCATTTAAAAATAATTTGAGCTGAAATTGAAATCAGATGAAAAAATCTATTTTCCCTAGAATTTAAAATCCTTTCTAGACAAATAACAAAAGTTCTTTTAGTTTACTGGGTCTGAATTCATAGTATTTTCAAGGAATCTTTTTATCTTAAAATTTTATAAAATTGAGGGTATTTTTACATTGTGCATTCCACTGTGCAATTCATTGTAAATTCTATGGAAGTTCAATAACAAATTGGAGCATATGAGACTCTGCTGCTCTGGCCCTGCAGGGTGCAGAGTACCAACTTAAATATTTTGTGCACATTTCTTTACACATGCAGGACTTCACCTCACATAAAGATAAAGAAAATTGCAAAAAGAAAGAGCTACAGCATAAATCAGCAATGCAGAAAGAAATGCAGCCAGACTTGAATAAAGTAATCTGAGGAATTGGTTCAAATTTGAGATCAAGATTAAGGTCCATCCTTCTTGGTACATTTTAAGGTGATGACTTTAATCTTTGTATTTTGGCATTTGTTTATCTTAGTTGGCTGTTAGATCACCTTTTGAAAGAGTACAAATGTGAAAATCTGCTGTGCTGAGGTGCTCTCTGTTCTTTGAATTGAATCACAATGTTCATGCAGATAACTAGGTAGGACAATACTCATTCATAAAGCATGTTCTAATCTCTGGCTAAATGACAGAAGGCAAGACTCCCATCCCACCTAGCTGTCACATGGGCAACTCAGTCCTTAATGGTGATATGGTTTGCACCATTCAGACATCCTCTGTTGCTTGCTTCAGCACTTCCCCCACACCGAGCTGCTTGCAAAGGAGCCAAACTAGTGACCCAGGAACATCTTCCTGCCTATTTTTAGGACAAGAGATGACTGAGCTGAAATGAATATAAAACTCCTCTTTGTGACAGTGTCTACCTGCAGGCTTGGCATGTGGTAAGTATTCTCTAAATGTTAGTCATTTTAAAATAGAAAAAAAAACTTTAGATTCATAATGATTAACTATTCCCCTTGGCAATCTATTGCTGGAAATGTGGACTGTTTCATCTTAGGGGGGCATAGGCCTAGGGCTGGGGTTATTTTTATCTGTTGCTATCCCACAGAGAGTCTGGAGAAGCAGAGTCCAGCTCTGATATTGTAGTTGCTTCTGTCTTCTCTAGTCTAGTGTGTGATTTAAAAACAAGTCTCCATTTTTTTTTCATTTTCTTTTTACCACCAAGGGGATATGAGCTAAATGAACATCAAGATTTGAAAGTTAAAGTCATCACCTTTAACTGTTCCAAGATCTCTAATTTGAACCAACTCCTCAGATTACTTTGTTCAAATTCCAGTGCATCTCTTTCTGAACTGCTGGTTTATGCTGTAGTTTTTTCCCTTTGCAATTTTCTTTATCTTCAGGTGAAGTGAAACTTTAAATATGTATAGAAATGTGCACAAAATATTTAATTTGACATGAAAGTGCTTCTGCTGTAGATGATCTGGGACAGATTTTTGAGAATCACCACTCTTACACCTCAAAATCAAGAAGAGAGATGGCTTAGATGAACTATTAATAGGGGCTATTTAAGCAACCTTTCTGCTTTCAGAACATTCAGCAACATTTGTGGTTATGACAAGCAAGATCAAGAGTGGATTCTGATAAAATTACAAAGAACATTTTTTAACCAGGGTCTTTATCCTGACTTCCATAATTCCTGAGGATCTCTTTGAATGAAACTTACGGGTTCTGTGAATCACATATAATGATAGGCAAAATGGGATGTGTGCGTTTTCCTATGGGAAGGTACTAGAACTTCAATAAGGTTCTCAAAGGTGTTTTGGTACCCCAAAACATATTGTAACCCATGTTGCATGATAAAACATATTATTGTTGTATTGAAATGAAAGAGCAAGGAGTTCTTTAACAAACAAACTCACGTGATAGGAGAAACTTACAGTTGTTTACTTGAGAGGAGAGATGGCCTATCAAGCCATGGGACTACAACCACTTCCTGCTGTGGAGCCATGTTCCCCTGACTCTTCAACATCATTCAGAGATAAGCAAAAGTCACCAATTCTATACCTACTGAAGTGTGTGTTAGCTGCCCAAAATCAGTAGACCTTCTACCATTTATAATTTCCACTAAACTTACAGCCATCAACTTAACCATAATGTCATGCAACATACTACAGTTTCTAGAAAGAAGTATAAGGAAGAGCAGTAACATTTATTTAAAGGTTAAGTTTTGCTGTAAATGAAATTTTAAGAGTATCTCCTAAGGATAAAAGAAACTATGTTTACCTCACTATATTCAAAGGGCTCCTCAATTTTTAAATGTAAAATGTTTAAAAATTAATTTTGTCATTAAAAATCTTGGGCATTTTAAATTTTATCAATGATGTTTTATTAAAATAATATTTATTAAAAGAATGTTTTATTAAAAATAATATTTATTAAAAATCATCTCTGTAAAATTAAAGCATATATAACCATACCAACTTATAATTCATTACTTGATAGATCTGTTATCAGTTATATACTTTGATGTCATACAATGACATATGAGACAATCACTAAATATTATACTTGTGGTGTGTTACATATGGTAACTAGATATTTAGTTTTCTTGAGACACTGCTAAAATTCTCCCTCATTCTCTCAATTTTTGTTATTTGTATATTTCTAGTTGTCAGGCATTTAAAATTTATACTACATTTTTAATCTAATCCATGTGTTTACATCCGTTTTAGTTCTAATAAATAAATTAAATGCCTACCACCAATTGTTTTGCTACAGTTTTCTTTGTCATCCCTTGATTGGCTGAAGCTCAACCTTTGGTAGGTGACCAGTATTTCTTGAGTTGTGGCAAATTCAATATTGTTTGTAGGCTTTATACTTAATGCACATGTCTGCTGGACATAAAGTCCTTGGATTACATTTTCTTTCTTTAAGAATTTAACTGCTCCACTGATCACCAAGGGGAAATCCTGATGCTCTTTCTTCCTATAATTAAGTTAGATTCTTTTGCCTGGTGACTTAAGAGGTATTTTTAAAAATGTATTATTAATTGGCAAATAATAGTTGTTTTAATTTATGGATTTCAATATGATGTTCTAATCTATTTCTCAGTGTAGAAAGATTCAATCTAGCTAATTAACATATACAACATCTCACCAATTTGTTTTTGTTTTCAAAAGGTTAAAAATTTATTGTTGTATCAATTTGGACACATACAATTCATTATTAACTATCATTACCATGCAGTACAATAGATCACTAAAACTTCTGCAGTCTAACTGAAACTTGGTACCCTTGACCAATATTTTCCCTTTTCCTTTCCTTCTTCCTCCCCACCACCTCTGCTTTCTGTGTCATTAAAAGCTAATGAATTTACTAGGATATATCTTGAACACATGTGTGTGTTGGGCATGTGACAGAAGGATATTTCTCAGTGTTGATTGGGTCAGTTTTTGATAATACACGTTATATGATTTTAATAGATCGAGGTGTGCTTTCCTGTTCATAACTTTTTTCTCAAGTTCTATTTTCAAATATTTGTTCTGTTCTACTGTTATGGTTTTTCTCTTTCAGGAATCCCAATTATGCATTTATAGGTTTTTCTTTGCCTGGTTTATACATTTATCACTGTTTCCCAAATCCTTATTTATCTTCCATTTTTATTTGACTTTCTTGCATCAGCTCATTTATAGCCTCTATGGTCTTGCTGTCTTTCAAAAAGCGTCTAATCTCATATCTGCTCCTTGCAATTTTCTTACAGTTCTGTGGTGGTTTGGGTTTGTCTCTACTTCATTGAATTCTGTCAATTGACACTTCATTTCCTCCCACTGTCTCATTATCACTTTCTTGAGTTCTTACATTTATGATTCATGGTCTTCCTTCATAGAATTAAGAGCTTTATTAACATTTTAAATGCATAGTAAAACTTCAGTCACAACTTCATATCTGTTCTATAGCAACATTTTTTCTCATCTGTTGACAAGTTTATTGCTCTCTTTTACATTTTGTTCTAGTAGTATTTTTATAGCAATTGTCTGCCAGTTCGTTTTTTATTATTTGTCTATTGAAAGGGTTGATTTTTCCTAGACAAACTTTTGTGCATAAATTCCCTATGTAAGTACGTGTATGATTAGAGAAATAGAGGAATGTGTGTATGCATTCCAAAAATGTTCATTTACCTTATGTCTTATAGTGAGAACCAGCACCAGTCCTGGCTCAGAAGAAGCACAGTCATTTTGAATGTTATAGGATCTATTTCACAGTCACTTTTAGAAAATAAGAACCTATTAGTGAGGTAAATTCTATCAGTATCAGCATAAAACTATGATAAAATTTATATTCAGTGCACCTGATGAAATTTGTCTCCAACTGCCAGCAATGACTCTGGTGGAAGATTCTTAAGTCTAGTGTTTCAGAGAAAGTAAATTTCAGTATATAGAACTTGTGTTTTAAGAACTGGACTAAAAAATGCCACAATACATTTAAGGTAAAAGAAAATTATTTTAATTTTCTCCTTGGGCAGTAATATTCAATAGGAAATAAATATGTTGGCATTAAATTGAACTGGATTTAATCCTGGTTCTAAGCATAAGATTGTGAAGAAAGTACTGAGATTCTCTGAGCCTGTTTAAGTTATTCAGAAAAAAAATGATGTTAGTAGTTGGCAAAATATCTGACTGATAAAGTTTAACAAATGTCAATTTTCTTTAAATGGGTATTATTAGAATAATTAATTTGTTCATAATAGTTAAATTAAAAAAATAGCTCTTATTCAAGAAGTGATACCTCTTTGAGTATTTGTTGGACAAGAAGATGGAAGAACACAAATGAAGAACATTCTGGCCTATCCCTGAACGGACCCTCAGAAGCTGGTGCAAGAAAGACCCCAAATCTTACATTTTCTTGATGCACAAAGGAAAAGGAAGTGACATTCTACCAGTGGAATATTTTTCTACATTAGATAGGAGATGAATCATAAAAATCAATGCTCCTGTTTAAGGAGGCAGTGTGTAGTTATCTGTGGTGGCCAGGAGAGTATATTTTAGGGGATGGAAAGCTCTGCCATGGTGTTGTGGGTTAACCAAACCTCTAACCAGTTGAGGCCACCCCTTGACATGTTAACAAGTTGGAGATTCAAGAGGCTGAGCTCTTCAGTTGAATTTTCAATGGGTTAAACTGATGTGAACTTCCAATGGCTGCCTTAATTTCTTTTTCAATGTTTGAACAAGCTGCTAGGAGCCCTAAATTATCTTGATGCTGGAGGGGGAACTCAATAGCTATTTACACCCACCCTTATGTTATTTTGGCCCTAGGAGGCAAGGTTCTCCTTGGCTCCTGTCCAACTTATTCCCACTACCTGATTATTGAAACCATACTCCTTGGATTTATTTGCACCCTGTTTGGCTCATTCCTACTGCAATCGAGGCTGTGCCCAATGGGAACTCCACACACAGGGCCTGCTTACCTGTGAGATTACTTCCTCTCTTGTTGCCATATGTCTTACTCACCTTATACATTTAAAGATGTTCCAAGGCAATCTGATGGACATAATAATGAGCAAAAAATATCAATCCTTCCAGTTAAACCATGAAAGAATTGAATCATCAGAAATCAAAGGGCTTAGGTCTTGTTTTTCATTCTCTGCAGGATAATTCCCCTGTGCTAAAATAGAGTATTGTGCTCTCAATACTGTTAGCGCTTCAATAAACAAAATGATCATTGATAAAAAATGCTTCTGTTAGAAACTGCAGTTGAAGACATGGTCTACTCTCTGCTCAAATATTCCTTATAAAAGAGCTAACAAAATGGATTTTATCTCTACATCAGTGCCAGGACTTTTTTCTCTATAGATTCACCTAGATATTTGTCTTCTATTACAATGAAAATGATGCAGCACATGAAATTCTATTCTGAGTTTCCAGGGAATCTAGAATCATATTCACTTCTCATCTACTTCTAATTAAGCTAATTCAGATACCAAGTATCACGGATTATTTTGTTTCTCTTGAGTACTGATTTATTTTACTTAATCTTCAAAATGGTAGTCTCTCAAAGCTGTCAGGAGTAAGAACTTTTTAAAACAAAATTTACAACTTTATTAAGGCATAATTGAAATATAGAAACCTGTTTATGTTTACTGCATACAATTTGATGAGCTGAATATACACACACATCTATGATTCTGTAATACACAATTGGTATAATAAATGTATTCATCACCTCCAAAGATTTCTTTCATGTCCTTTTACATTTTTTGTCATAAAATATATGGAAATATGGGATGCTTCATGAATTTGTGTGTCATCCTTGAATAAGGGCCATAGTAATTTTTTTCTGTATAATTTCAATTTTAGTATATATGCTACTGAAGTGAAGACTAGGAGGAAACCTTTTGGATGTTATGAGAAAAGAGTAAAAAGATGATCAGTGTACTCCACAGATATGTTTAGACTTGACATTTTGCTTGTAAGACACTACATGAAAGAAAAACAAAACACTTATCTTTATTATTGACTTTCACTAGACCTGTTGATCTTTCTTTAAACCTGACACTGGCCCCCAAGCTGCTGGATTATTCTTTTCAATTGGGAAAGTAATATGTAGTCTGTTAAAGTTCCACTACGTCTCCCATCCCCAATCCTGCTCCCTATTGTTTATTGCTGATACTAGTTCTTTACATAGTGTTAGAAATTACCACCAATTTGTTTTTCAGTTTTTATTTTCAATAGATCACTTTAAAATGATTTATAGTGTAGTAAGAGCATGGATTATAAAATCAAGCGAACTATCAGTCTGTACTGACAAAGAAAATAAAATATACTAAATTCTCATTCATCCATCTATTTACATAAATTTATAAAAATTACTTTTGATTAACTTTATATAGAGCTTGCATTTTAAATGTATACGCTCTTAGACATATCTGAGAGTTAACCTAGAATTAAATTAATACCACTGTCTGATTTTATAGATAAGGACACTAAAGTTTAAATAGAGTCATTTCACAGGATGGATTCAGATCCCTGACACCCAACTTTATATGAGATAATGTGGCCCTCTGTGAACTGGGAATTTAACAACTAACTGTGGGAGTACAATGAATTAAAGTGAAACAAAAATACACCCACTGTGTACTTCACTGATAAAAGAAAAAGCACAGTAAATCAATTCTAACTGTCAATAATGTCTGAGCATCTGTATTTCTCTATGGATAACAAAGCAGAACACATTTGCTTTGAAGACATTTACAAGTCAGTTTTAGAGGAAGTCATAAACATGGGAGGAAAAAACAGCAATACTGATAGAAATTAGTTCAAGATTAGTTATAAGAACACGAGTGGTATAAGAATGAGACTCAGAAATAACCCATGCATGGTGATGGTGTCAAGAAGAAATGGGATTTCAGTCAGGTTTATAGGATGCATAAGAGAAAGATAATTTTTAGTAAGAAAATAGGCATAAGCAAACCTGCAGAAATAAGAAAAAATTGCTATGGTCTGAAAAAATGGTGATTAGGTGAATTTGATTAGAATATGGACTTGTACCTTTGAAGACTGTACAAATGACAGCTATGCTTTAGTGGTTAAAATATTCTAAATGTCGCTCTTAAGCATTTGGACTTTATCATATAAGAAGAAGACAGTCACTAAGGGAGGGGCTAATATAAAAGAGATGGTTTTTTTTTTGAGATTTAGGTAGAGTATGTTAGAGAACAGGGGCTGGATTACGTGTTGATATTAGCAGAGCCAATGAGGATGTGCTCTCTAATGGTAGAACTCGAGTACAAATTAAAAACCATTCCTTTTTCTGATACAAATTGCCTTTTTAAAAAACTTCTCTGGATAACTAACAGATGAAAGATCTATAATGAATAGACAATATGCAAGATGACAACACTGTTCAGACCCATCTATTTACTCTATATTGTTATAGGTTGAACTGCATCCCCCATTCCCCCAAATTCATATGTTTAAGTCCTAATCTACAGTTCCTCATAATATGACCTTATTTGGAAATAGAATATTGAGGATGTAATCAGTTACGATGAGAATATACTGAGTATTCTGTGCCCCAGTCCAATCTGACCAGTGTACTTATTAGAAGGAGAAATGTGGACACAGATCTGTGCACAGTGTAGGTATACAATGTAAGGTAAAGAAAGGGATCAGGGCAGGTGGATCGGGGGATACATCTATAAATTGAAGAATGCCAAAGATTGAATGCATGCCACTGGAAGAAGCATGGGACAGATTCTTTCTCCAGGCCTCTGAAAGAACAAACCTTGCTGATACTTTGATCTTAGCCTTCTAGCTCCCAGAACTTAAAGATGTTTACAATATTCAATTTTCAGCAGTCTGTTAAAGCAGCCCCAGCAAGGTAATATATGTATTGGTACTGCAATCAGTAATCTAAAAAGACACCAAGTCTTGAAGTTCCCATGTTCTCTTTTTTTAAAAAAAAAATTCTAATTTGTTATATATGACAGCAGAATGCATTACAATTCATATTACACATATTATACAGTTTTTCATATAGCTGGTTGTATACAAAGTATATTCACACCATTCGTGTCTTCATACATGTACTTAGGGTAATGATGTCTATCACATTCTAGCATCTTTTTTACCCCCATGCCCCCTCCCTTCCCCTCTCTCCCCTTTGCCATATCCAGAGTTCATCTAATCCTCTCATGCTCCCCCTTCCAACTCCACTATGCATCAGTCTTTTTATATGAGAGAAAACATTTGGCATTATTTCTCTTGAGTCATGGAGGAAAAAAAAAAGTTCTTAACTGAAATTGCTAAGTTTAAGAACTGAGAAATTTTCATAATGTTTGGTTGTTAGATGTGTTCTACAAACCTAAGAGTTATGGGGGAAAAAACATCTAAATTAAAAATAAACCTTCCAGACTCAATCAGTTCTTCATTCTAAAGATTCAGTGAGACAATAATGACAGAAATATCTTTTAAAATGTATAGTCATAACTAGCATCTTAAATATGCTTGAGTGAGGATTTTCATTCATTGTGCATTGTTTATTCCTTAGTCAAGAAAGTCATCCTTTATCTATGATTTCCACTGTTACATAGAGTATTGATAATGTGGAGAAGTACTGAAAAATATAAAACTATTATCAAATGATTCATCAATAGTTTCCATTATTAGAGTGCTCAGAAGTAAACTATTTCTACAATTTTCTCTCTTTCAAAATTATTGCTTTTTAAAAAAAAAAAACTGGGGATTTAACCCAAGTAACTGAGGTACACTTTCAATCTTATTTATTTATCTATTTATTATTTTTATTTTGAGACAGAGTTTTGCTTATTTGCTTAGGTACTTGCTAAGTTGCTGAGGCTGGCTTTGAATTTGAGGTCTTCCCACCTACCTAGTCATTGAGATTCCAAGTTTGGGCCAGCACACCTGGTTTGTTTTAAAATTATGCTTACATTTGACTAATCAGATTCAAAGGAAGACTAGACCTACTTTGGATGGAATGAACCAGGTCCAGGCTCTTTGATACAACAGTAGTACTTATCACTGTGTTTTTTCATAAATCGCCATCGTGCCCAAGTAAAAAAGTAAAATATCAAGTTCTTTTTTATTTCCTTAGAAGAGTATTTCCCTCAAAGCACTTCCTAATTATATTTCCAATCTCATTGGGAAATCACATATTAATACAAGTAGCTTAATTTTTTCCCAATTGTCCCTGAAAATACTCATATAATTTCATACGAACAACATTTTACCTCTTAGAGAAATCAGTCTAGTTTGAGATTATTTTCAAAGTATCAGATTTTAGGTAATCATACTTTACCACAAAATTTCCCTTCACTATTTCAGCTTCTCATGAGGCAAAGCCTTTTTATTCTATTTTCTCCTGCTCAGTATTTTACTGCCTCCCTGATAAAGCATCAACCCTTTACCAGGCACTCAAGTCCTCTTGCAACTCACACCCGGACTGTCTCCATTTTTCCCATCTGCTAATCCTCTAAATAAATTCTATTCTTCAGTAGTAAACTCAACATAGGGTCTGCTGAGCCCTCTCACTTGGGGACTTTTGCTTCTCCTTCAGTTTGCTATTGTTGGAGTTCTTTCCAATACTACACCCAGAATCCCATGTTTGCACTCTCCTCACATCTTGCCTGGTCTCCTGAGACAGAAATGATCTCTTTGTATTCTTTGACCTACCATCTCACAGAAATGCATATTGGCTTGCAAGACCATTGTGCAAGAGTTTTCCTTGATAATTGGTATGGCTCACGGAATCCACATTTGTGAGTTAACACAAATATGCTATTATGGTAGACTTTATGTGAGCACAGAAAATCCAACTGTCTTTAACATTTTGTGTCACTGCTTCTCAGATTCCCTGTTAATATTGTCATTTCTTTGTGGCCATGATCCCATTAATTCTTGACCTCAACAATCTTTCCCTTTTTCATGTTAAGTTGAAAACTTCTTCTCCTATATATTTTTCATGCCCTAACATGACTTAAACCACATTTTATTTTACAAAGAACATGTTCCATAAACATTTTCTGGTTTAAATAATGAATAACTGAATGTCCTTCTATCATGTAAACATCTCACAGAAAAATAAACAGCATATTAGAAGAAAACAAAAGACCTGACCCCACTGTCAAATTTATTATGATATTCAATTCTTTGTTAAATTTATTATGATATTCAATTCTTTGTTATTATTAAATTATTAATACATGATCATTACCAAACTTCTGCATTTCCCCCTGTTCAATCTTGCCTTAATTAGTAAACCTCTGTTTTACCACATCCAATGGTCGTTATTGGGTGAACTTTCCCTCTTCACTTTTGACACACTGTGAGTCCCCATCTCAAGGAATTTGTCTCTCCAGCTTAATAGACAATGAAGGATCAATTTCTCATCTTAGTTTACATTGCACGTGGATCACCCACCCCAATGAGCTCTCTTTGCTCTTTATTTGGTACCTTATCCTTGAGCCCCATTGCAGCAATAGGCTTCAGTTTGGAAAGAGCTTTTTCCTTAACTTCAACATATTAAAGCTGAGGGGACTGCTCAGTGTTATACTCTATTCATTCCTTTGATAGACTTCAACTAAAAAGTCTAAGAAACAAAAAAAAAATAAGATCACAAATAAAATTTGAATACAGTTTTTATTTGTGAACATTTCATTTATATCTTTGCATCTATAGACATATATCATTACTAAGAAAAAATAGAATTGTATCTGAGAAAAAAATCTTAAGTAAAATTATTAGTGCTTAGGAAAATTATTTAAGAGACTGAGGACAACTTAACATCACTATACATCATATTCTCATGAAAATAAATTACTCTTGGAAATTATTAGGGGAAATTTGCACTCTAAAATTATATTAAAAACTATGCTACTTGAGCCAGGTGTGGTGGCACTTGCCTATAATCCCAGTATCTCTGGAGGCTGAGGCAGGAGAATCAGGAGTTTAAAGCCAGCCTTAGCAATGGTGAGGCACTAAGAACTCAGTGAGACCCTGTCTCTAAATAAAATACAAAATTAGAGCTGGGGATGTGGCTCAGTGGCTGAGTGCCCCTGACTTCAATCCCCAGTACCACCTCTCCACAAAAAAGTATGCTAGTTGGTAAATTGTGTACTCTCCAGAAAAATATAATGCCAATGATATTAAGATGGTGCACTTGATAAAATATAAATAAGCAAATAAGATACAATCGTACTAATAAAATAAGCATTTTTGCAATCTAAATGGTGCTTAATTAAGAGATTACTTACATTTTCTTAAAATGTTTTATTTTTTCACCTCAAAGCAAAATGCTATCATCTAAGCAATTTTGCACCCACTTTTTAAATGTATTATAGTTCTTCTAGATTAATTATACAAATAAAAGAAATTACAATGGCTTTTGAAAGTAAAATTAACTGTATCTTGATGCTATTTAGTGTAATTAGAGAATGGTAAAATCAAGAGACCATTTAGTGAGTATACATATTCTGACATTGTCTCAACTCTATGGTATTTACTAACCAAACTGTTCAAAGTGATTAAATAATTTTAGTTTGTATTGGACCTAAGCATCTAGAACAAAAATAGAAGTAGTTGCAATGTCTTTGAGAGTCAAGGCCTAGTTTATCCATTTCAGTGTCTCCAGCAATTAGCATGTTGCCTTGTTGTATAGTAAATGCTTAGTAATCTATAAAAAAAGTCCAGAAACTATCTTCAAGTTTATGCAATCCAAAAAGACTAGTTTTCTGCTTTTCTTCTTACCATCAGAGAAAAATAAATTTTCAGAAATATTTTAGCATTCATCATTTACAACCACTTTGATTTTTATATCTATGTTGCTCATTACATTTTTTCCAGAGAAACAAAATCTTTTTAATCCATTGTGAAAACAGAGTTTTATCATTTTTGAAACTTTAACAAAATATATGTGCATTAATCATTGTGCTCTCTTCTTTTTTAGAACAAAATGTTCAATGCAGAGGAAGCCAACACATTTGAGACAACAGGAAAGAGTAACAACTCTCTTCCACATCATTAATTTTGACAAATATTCAAGGAGTCTTAAATTCCTAAGCTCAAAAAAAGACATCTTTCACATTTAAGTAAAGTTATTTACCATCATTTTTCATTCACTGTTTTCTATATAATATTTTATGTGTACATAAAAGAGTCTATCCTTAAATGGATTTTTATGGACTTATGCAATGTAACAAAATACTCATAATTTGTTGATTAATTCTTGTTATCAATATCCATACAAATTTACAATTAGATGATACTGTTTCTCAGATTACAGAGGAATCTTAGGGATTTATAGAATGATACAAATAATTTCTCAGAATAGCATCAGCATGCATTACATTGTGAATGCTGTTTTTGCTTGCAAACACAACAGCAGATTGGACATTGGGAAAACTGGATTCTGTTTCTGTATTGTTTTATAACCCTGGCCAATTTATTCTACTTCTTAGATCTAGTCTCCAACTGAGAAAAAGTAGGGATTAAGTGTGATTACCTCTGCATAACTTTCTATTAAAATTAACTGTAGGACTGAGGTTGTGGCTCAGTGGTAGAGTGCTTGCCTCACATGTGTGTCACTGGGTTCAATTCTCAGCACCACAAAAAATAAATGAATAAAATAAAGGTCCATCAACACTAAAAAATATTTTTAAAAAATTAATTGTAATAATAGGCAGCACTTACTGTATGCCAAGTCCTGATTACTTCATCCTCACAACACATTATGGCTATGTAGTAGCAGCTATTATTACCATTATTTTGTATATAAAGAATCTTTGCTCAGATAGGTTGAATAATTTGTGCAAGGACATATGGTTTAAAGCTTGTAGTCCTAGATACTGAACTCAAGCATCATTGATCTACAGTCTGCGCTACTATGGCAACATCCTACTGTTCCTTTGCATGAACAGTATGACATTAATTGAAAGTTTTATTCTTTCCTCCTTGGTGTTTAGAAAAACCACATGAGTTTTAGAGCCAATAACCTGGACATCTTATTCAACTCTATCATTTGTCCACTCTGGTGCTGGGGTACCCTTTCTCATAGTCTCTTTCCTCATCTGTGAAATGAGAATACTCATCTACCACCCAGGCTGTTTCAGGAGGGTTAAGACTAAAAGGGCAAATTCATCACAGTTCCAGTCATACAACAGGCATAGAAGAAAGTTGTTCCCTTTCCTCAGGTTTAAGTTGCCAAATCTGATTCCAAAGTTGAATATGAAATGAAGACCATGTAATAGGCATTTTGGGGGATTTACATTCCTGCTAGCTCAAATGAGACTTAAAATGAGACCATTGCAGAAATGTGGGGGGTCATGAATGAGAACAATCTTCATTCTCTGAAGCTTAAAGGTAGGAGTTCCAAGCAATTTGTTCAGTTCAATATTTACATGAATCCCAGGGACATGTATATAGTAAAATAATGATACAACAATTTGTAAGAATCTTAATCTTAAACTTAATCTTTTTTGCCCACAACCTCACACATTATATACCTTTTACATGAGTCCTTATAAACAGAATTTATTTTAGTTTTTCAAGGATATTATAGGAATACAGAATTTAATATACTTGCTATGATAAAAGAACAAATTTTCTGCAAGAAAACAAATGGAGTTTTTAAATTAAACATGAAAAATGGAAGGAAGGAAGAAAGGAAAGGAGGAAGAGAGAGACTAAAATAAAGAAGGAACAAAAGAAAAATGCAAATAGAATGAACTTTTCACATTCGTCTTCCTCTGATTCTTTTTTAGTAACAAAAGGCTTATAAAAATATTTGAAAGATGGGTTGAATGAAAAATAAATTGTGAGTATGATTAATTTTGAGGGAGATCCCAGGGTATGATTTAAGTTATTTTTCCTATTAAAATTTTGAATTCAGACAAAAACAACATTTCTTTGTTTTTCTATTGAGTTCTGAATACTTTGCTCTGTTAGTGAGAAATTACTGTCAGGTATTTCAGTATTTAGAAAATGTTCCATAGAAAAAAATCTTTAGAAATAAGGAAAATTTGTGCTCCTTTTCATAGTCAACTATACAGAATAAATGTACAAACCAAGTTTTAAATGTTTATTAAGAAAATTTATAGATATAAATTATTTTTATTTAATGGAACACAATTTTATTAAGTAACTTTTATTATATAATAATTTCATAGAATTACATAAGACTTGAAAATATAGTAATAAAAATGGAAAAAATATTATACTCCATTATAAAAACTCAGTTGTTAGAATGAATAGTTAATGTTAAAGAAGTATCTGACTTTATGTGTGTTTAGTGTGTGGGGGGGGCATCTGATATTTTAAGATATTGTAGATTTGACGAATTCAATCTAAATTGAAGAAACTAGGATTTACAGCCAATCAAAGTATTATAGGTGGCTCTGCTTCATCTTATCATACATCTATTAAAATTTACTTACAGTTAAAATTCTGTTCATAAACTTCAATTTTTTTATGGTATGATGTGAGACAATATAGCAGAATTTCACCATTAGTGAATTCAATTTTCCATTTGCTAGTTTGCAGGGACTTCCTCAATGAAAATAATGCTTGAGAGGAAAATTGAATCATTTATTTAATATTTTATCCATGCATGAAAAAGTATAAAAGCGCAGTTTTTCTAAGCATAATTCCCTAACTACTATAGATGAGTTATTGTAACTTGTCAGATGTATCATTTTAGGTTGAAATAGATTTTTTAATTAAAATGATTAAAACATCAAATTAAGCTTTGGTATTGTGAAAATGTACACAATTATCATAATTCATGGAATATTTCCAAACTTTAAAAGCACTTCAGTGTGAAAGATGGACACTTTCTATGAGACACAGATCATTCTGTGCTGTGCAGAATTCACATAAACCAAAGTACTCAAGGATTGACATGTACCTTAAATCTTTCTCCTGTGGCTTCAATATTTTAAAGTGCCAGGCACTGTGGTGAGTGATTAAAAATGTCAACTCTTTTACTATTCTTAGTAATACAAACTTGTATGGTCATGGTATATGGGAGTAGATCAACGCTATTAATCTATTTATACAAATCAAAACTACAGTAATTAGTAATGCCTTTATTGAAATGCAGTCCCCCTTTTCAGGAATGTTGCCTACTTTCTCTGTAGCTCTAGGGGCTATAAGATAATTCATATATAAATTAAAGATGGAATAAATGCATATACTGCCAGAGAATAAATGAAGCATCACTATCTCTTTAGTGAAAAACACATTTAGCAACTCTTCATGCTTACAGGACAACTAAAAATAAACTTCGGATTTTCATAAACTCCTCACAAAGCTTAGAACGTCATTTATGCAAAGTTAGACATGGGTGATTGAAGCATGCACAAACAGCTTTGTTGCCTCATTTGGGGAAAATCTTAATTGAGTGATAATTTTGGAAATGGTGGTCAATCAAGCAGAAATCAGAAATCATGTTGAAAACATTCTCTCTATTGGTAGACTCCTAAATGCAGCTTTATAAAATCCTAGCTTTCTTAAACCTGCTACAGAGTCTTCATAGATTGGTAGCAAGGTCTTTTGGAGGTCATCTAGCCCAGGATCCCAGAGAATTCAGAAATCTCTTTAATAAGGAGATTCCCTACCTTTGCATTTGCATGTCTAGGAGGCACTGGGTTGGGGGAGTTGGACCTGATAGCCTGGCTGTTTAAACCCTGCTCATATAGGGAGCTCTGTTCCCATAGCCCTATTACTATAGAACTAAACTAGACATCAGATAATATATGATAGACTTTAAAGAAACATTATTTGCTAAGAATAATCATTAGTAATTATTAGTCTCAAGTCCAAGAGAACATTATTCCAGCAGATAAGGTTGAGAGTAAAATTAAAATGTTTAGATTCAAGGGAATAAAGGTATAAGCTCCACCAAGAGCAACACAGAGTAGCTGCATTTTAAATTTTAAAGAGTTCTAGAATTGGGAGCTAAATCCTGCAAACTGTATAATAATGCCAACTAAGTAATTTTGTTAAGCCCATCCAGTGTGCCAGGATTAGTATTTAGGATGCTTAGCACTTTTATAATATTTTAACTTATTTCATTCTCCCATGCATCCTACAAAGTAGGTTCTATTAATAACTCCATTATAAAGGGAAGGAAATGGATACTCAAAAGCTTGGAATGTGTTCTAAGTGAAAGGAACTGCAAAAATAACAGGAGAGGAAGAAACAGGAAAATTAAGAACAAACATTTCAGGTATAAGTGTTTTCTCCACTTCTGTGTTCTGTAAGCCACCAATTTTATGGTTTATTTTCTAGTAGTATTTGAAGTATATATTTTAAATTGTCTCCATATTTAAAGGAACAAGCTTATTATTATTGGCCAGAACATAGTCAAAACTCACTATCAGAGTGACAGAGCAGTGTTACTACTTTGTCCTACTTTGAATCAGTGGCTTCATTGAAAGGCAGCCAAGATGGCTGTGGGATATTCAAAAAATGTGTTTGTCACTTCCGTAACTTTTCTGTTTTTTCCCAAACTAGACATCTTTCTCTTTATCACTGTTTTAAATCAAACAGCCACTTTTGTGCTTATCAAAATCCTGTCTTTTAATACCAATCTGTGTACAAATTAGTTCCATAACAAAAAACAGTTGTCGGATATACAAACATTTTAAGACATGGTTCAAGAGTTAACTTCCTTTTTTGAAATACATTAATTAACATATTTAAGATGTACATATTCTGATTGTTGTAAATAAAATATTACCTATTTATATGATCATCCTTGTTTAGAAGCATATGTATACTTAAAAATTAAATTATTTTTAGAAGGTGATATTGCAGAGGATTTATCTGTTAGTCAGCTTTTTTGTCGCTGTGACCAAAATACCTGACAAGAATAATTTTAGAGGAGGATAAATTTGTTTTGGGCTTACAATTTCAGAGGTTTCAGTCCATGGTTGGCAGACTTCATTACTCTGGCCTGGGTGAGGCAAGCATGATGGCAGATGAATGGTGACAGAAATCTTCTTACCTCATGGATGCATGAAGCACAGAGAGAAAGGGGAGGGACTCAGAAAAGATAAACCCTTCTAAAGCATGCCCCCAAAACATTACTACATTGGTTGACACAGGAACTTCTGGGGGACACCTCATATACAACCTGTAACAGTATACAGAGAAATTATCAAAGATGAAAATGTTCATGTACATATGTACAGTGTATATCTTGATTAAAAGGTATAATTTTTTATTGTTCATTGCACTGAGACAACAGTATCCAAAGTAGTTATTAAAAATATTATGTGAAATATGTTGTTTGAGCATGGCTTTAATCCACAAAATTAGAGGACATGGAGTAACTATAAAATTAAAATATTATATGCAATAATTATTCAGTTGGAATTCAGCAACAACCATTAGATTAGAATGATTTTCTGTTGAGCCTGTATTTTAGAATTCCTACAGAATAAACTGCTATGTTACAAATCCCTCGACCCTGACAATAATCTGTCAGCAGTCAGGACTAAGAAGAGTATCGAAGCAACTATCTGCAGGAAGTTGTTATTACTGCAGTGTTTTCTCTGTAACAATTCAAACATTAAGAAAAACTGAAAAGTATTTTGAAATGAGAACAAAGCAAAGCATCCAAAATGCCTTCTATTCACAGAATCAATTAATTTTCCAAAAAGGCAGGTTGTTCTGAGAATGTTCTCAAGCTTCAAAGCCTTTTATGTTGTATTGACCCTTAAAAGAAGAAAATAAGCACATTCAAGATTAAGTGATACTATCTTAAACGCTTTCTGAAGTATAGAAAACCCTGATGCTCATATTGAAACTGACAGAAGGAAAGGGATAAGACAGTTAAAGTAGTCTTTTATATCTACAGTGAAGAATTAGAATGCATCATTTTGTTTAAGAAAACCATGTTATGACCCACAGCATTACTGAAAACAGGGCTGAATAAAAAACACATCTCTGTGGGGTTTTGTTATGGGGTTTCACTCTATTAAAGAGATTACTCTTTAAATCAGTAAGTAACAGTCATTCTCTCAGACCCAAATTAAGCAAAGGATAGTCTTACAAATTGCACTTTTTCCTATCCACCAAAAAGAAATACCCATGTTTAAATGTATAACTCTATCTACAACTTTCATTTAAGTCTACAGATGATCTCAATGGACATTAAAAAATAATGCCTAAGGTCGTTTCTCTCATTTTTACATTCTTTGAGTATTGGAAATCTGACGGTCAAGCTTGTTTAACTATTCAAACAGTATAAAGTAGCCAGAAGCTGTGATCTCTACAGATTATTAGAGAATAACCCAAAGGACTCGAAAGTCAAAGCACAGCTAAAGAGTCAAAGCATCAACACTGTGTCTCATTAGGGTTGTTGACAATGTACCCTGAGAGACATGACTTTATCTTCAAAGTGACACCAGGCAAGTTGTGCTCACTGAACCAGGCATCATATGCAGAGTTCACAGCAGAGTTAGCTCCCAGCTCAGAAACAGCATTTAGATGCTGCCTGCAATAATGCTGACCCTCACAAAGTTGTTTGCATATCAAGGAAACAATTTATTCCATCTGAAAATAAAAAATAAGTTCTATCACTTTAATGTTTTCTCTTAAGACTGCCCTTGCATTTTTTTTAAACTAAATCTAAATAAAGTCAAGCAAGCACTCAGGTTTTTAGTAAATTATCAGGATAGTTAAACACAGAAATTAAGAAAAGTTGGAAAGGATCTACAGCAAATATCGAGTCATGTTCTTCTATCGCTGTTCAAAAAAGGTATCTACAACCAAAAACAATCTCTAGGATGTGAGACCCTATCAATTCAAAAGCCTAAGTGAGAATTAAGCACAATCCCTTCCATTTCCATTTACTATCTTTGAAATATTGGAAAAATACATAAAAATATATCTAATGATGTCTTCTTTTTTTTTAAATCTTTATTTTATTTTTTAGTTATCAGCAGACACAACATCTTTGTTTGTACATGGTGCTGAGGATTGAACCCGGGCCGCAAGCATGCCAGGCAAGCATGCTACCGCTTGAGCCACATCCCCAGCCCCTAATGATGTCTTCTGTGTCTACCACATACTCTTTATATGACTAAATATAAATGTGTACATGAAAATGCTTATAAACCAAAAAATACAAATAAAATTATTAACCTAGGTCTCATATGTATTTATTTATTTCAAATGGAGTCAATTCTGTTTTGCTCAGAACCTTGATTTATATTACAGTAGGTTAGCCTGAAAATATGCTGCAGTGTTTGAAATTAATGCAATCATATTAAAAGAAGTGCATTATTAATTTAAGCCACTAGACCTCTATGTGAAAAAAAAAATTCCTAAAAACAACCTTCTACCATTGTAGTTGTAATGGTCTTCCATTTTCCCTCACCTACCACTGTACCTACCACACCGATATTCACACCAGGTATGGAAAACCAAGTGCACTGAGCACTTGGATCTAGCAAGGAGCTGTTTAATGTTACATATTTACAAAAGAATAATATTTTTTGTTGTTGAATTCCATTTTCAGCCAAACCAATTACATTCTTTTGACATAAATTTTACATTTATAATAATTCACGAACGTTCTTTGCTTTCTCTAAAGAATTCTGATCTGTGATAGGCAATCAAAAGGCTTATATTTAAGGGAGCGAGAGTACTACACTTCTGGAACAAAGGAGAAGTGATATATTAGTGGTCTGTAAATAGAAGGTTACAAAGGACCTAATCAAAGGACTTGCTAGGGTACAGAGGCTAAAAGGGAAGATTAAACCCAGCAATGGAAAATGGCCTTAGTGTAGGAAATTTCTTTGTCCTCAGGGGCCTGAGGATCTCCTTACCTGCCCAGACATCCGGACAGTAGATGAGGTTAGGGAAAGCATGGGTAGGATGGCTCCACACCCCTTCATCTGATAATAAGTATCTGGAAGCCTGGAGGAATCCCCATTTAATCCCTCAGACAGCAATAGCAAGAGTGAGTGAGGATCTCAGTGGCATTAGATAAATAGAGTAGACCATGATAATACCAGGAAGACTGAAGAATGAATCAAACACAGTAAAAATGTAGGTCAAGACACATGTCTAAGAACTAAACAGGTTGATTTCTTGAAAAAAAATAAAGGGACCTCAAAATAAAGGGTCTGCTAACACAACAAATAAAATATTCAGGATAGGTTGAAAATGTCCCACATACCAAAAGTCAAGAATCTCATACCTTGACTGAAAGACAATCAACTTGGGGTTAACTCTGACATGAATCAGTTGTTCAAATAATCTGACAAGGATTTTAAAGCAGCATCACAAAATTATTTTTAAACAAATGAAGGAAAACTTTATATATATATATATATATATATATATATATATATATATATATGCGCAAAGAATTTATACAAAAATATCAGTGTTATGTATTAAACTGAAAAATAATAAAATAAAAGTTTCTGGATGGACTTATTTGTAAAATGGAGGTAAGAGAGAATAGAATTATAGAAATTGAGGACAGAATGGGAATTTATAAAACTCGAACAAAACTTGAAAAATCTTTGGGCACAGGAATTCTTAGAATTGCCACCAAATGCACATTTATTTATTGATCCTCATGAAAATTAGAAACTTTTGCTCTGTGAAAGCCCATACAAAAAGAACAAAAAGACAAACTAGAGACTTTGAAGAAATATTTGCAAACCACACATCTAACTGAAGACTATTAAAAGAGCTCTCAAGACAAATCAGTGAAAGCAAGCTAATAAGAAAATGCACAAGTTGTTAATATCCATTTCAACAGAAACGACAGACATTTGGCAAATAAGCACATAAAAAGATGTTCAATGTCATTAACTATCAGGGTTATGCAAGTTTAAACCACAGTGAGCTATTACTGCACACCTATCAGAATAACTAAAATCAAAAAATGATAACAACACCAAATGGTTAGGAGGTGAGATTGTATGTATGTACTTAATGCATTATCTGGCACATCCGAAGGGATGTAGAATGTATAGTGTGTTTGGGAAACAGTTTGGCAGTTTGTTATAAAAGTAAACATGAACTTCCATACAAAGCAGAATTCATATTCTTAGATGTTTATTACAGAGGAATAATTAATATATATTTTTATAAAATGCAAATGAAATATTTGCAAGTGAATATTCATAATAGCTTTACTTTTAATAATGCCAAACAGGAATCAGCTTATACATCCTTCAATAGGTGAGTGGTTGAGTTGCTTTTGAACCTTTATCAAATATCAGTTGAAAATACTTGTGGATTCTAATTCTAGACTATTTCTATCCTACTGCCCATGTGTCTATCCCTTTGACCCCATTACATAGACATGGTTACTGTAGCTACACAGCAAACTTCAATAGGTGAATATATACAAACCACAGGAACTGTTCAGCAAGAAAAAAAATGAAAAAAAAGAAGAAAGAAAAAAAGGAAAAAGAAATAAAGTAGCAAAATACTGATATGTGCAACAATTTAGATAGCTTTCCAGGGAATTATGATGATGAAGAAAGACAATTCCAAAACAGTACATGCTAAATCATTCCCTTTAAGTAACATTTTTGAAATGACATGAGTTTAGAAGAGTGAATTAGTGGTTGGATTAATAGAGTAGAGATAGGTGGAAGGAGGGCTGGAGGTAGTTGTGTGATCATAATAGGGAAACAGGAGAGATCCTTGCATTGTTTTAAATGTCCAATAGCTTGCCTGCACTAGTGGATAAGAAGTGTACTTATGTGATAAAATCATATAGCGTATGATACATACAGAGCAACAGACACCAAGGATTCAAACTGGAAAATCTGCATCAATATTAGTATCTGGTTGTAATATTATACTGTTTTCTTTTTTACAAAATATTATCATTAAGAAAAACTTGATAAAATGAATAAGACATCTCTATATTATTTTTTGCAACTGCATATGAATATATAATTATCTCAATAAATATTTCAATTTAAAAAAATGACTAAATTCTATATTCATTATTGATGTCCTTTTCTGTCAAACAACCAGTGAAATAGAATTTCTTCACAGGATGCATTATGATGTTGGGTAAAACACACTTAACCCAGTAATTGATTCCTGGTATACATATTTTTTTCACATACAAAATAATCTTTATATTAATGATGACAGTTCATAAAATTGCAATTTAAATGTTTCCTGTCAACTTACAAAAATTACTTTTTGAGGTGACTCAGATTAACAGAGATGATGAAAGAATTTTTTCATTCTAAACACAGATGAACTTAATTTAAACATAGCCTGCTAGGAAGGCCCACAGTAAAACATTAAAAATTAGCTGATCCTGGTAATTCAAGAAGACTATAGACCAAAACCCTCCTCCTTCAACTTATCCACCCTTTGCAAGAACTTTAACATGTGGAGCTGCATAAACAGTGCCGCTGATGACATCTTAAAAGAATGGACCATGAACATACTAATACATAATATAATATTTAACTATGTGTTATTGACTAATTCTTCTGGAGAACTAAACTACTGGTATTAATCAGTGGGAAGTTCTATTCAGGGAAAGAATCTTCATGCATTATCTATATTGCTTATTTTATTGTATTGTCTTGTATAATCAGATAATTCTAAACAAACTTGTGTGATTTAAGAGATTGTAGAAACAGAGTTGACCAGAAAAAAATGTAATAGAGAGTTCATGTACAAAGGACTCTTGGCATCAGAAATTTCGGGGATCAAAGAAGAATTTTTTTTCATCAATGTCACTCTGTGATTTGGGCTCAGTCAACATATCTAAATCTCAGTTACTTCACTCAAAAAATGGGAAGTGCAATAGTATTAACTTTCTAAGATAGATAATAAGTTAGATTATATGTATGTGCTTAATGTATTATCTGGCACAAAATATGCTCAATTAAATTTTTTACCACTTTGATTCACAGGGTTTTCAAAAAGTTGGGGTTTTTTGCAATACTTTAATGATGAATAGTGTTTCTAACTAGTTTTTGAAAATCATGTAAGTCAAGACACAGTTGGATAGACTTGAGATATTTTGCCCAAGAAGTTCATTATTACTGTAGTGAATACACCCATGACTGGTTAGTCCCCTTGGAATTCAGATCTGGTAGTGACAACAAGGATAAATAGAGCTCAAAAGTCCCAAAGGAGTGAATCATCACCATGTCTCAATCCAAGCTTGTCCTTCATAATGGAATTTCCAATAAGCTGGTAGCCAGATACAAAAGCATTCCTGAAACTCTGTAAATCATAATGGGCCCTTAAAAGATGAATAATAAGTGGTGTTTAGACCAGTATAAATAAAGCCTTGGAGTAATTATTTGTATCATCATCAAATGTTGAGGGGCTCAGTTGCACCAAGAAAATCATGGAGTAAAATAGATGGTACACTAGCACAAGACATGGGGAGTGAAATGTCATGAATTACCAGACACTCTCATGAAAACTTCAGACTTTCTCTTGTCATGAATAGTCTGAGATCTAAATCAACTATACCTAGATTTCATAAATGTAGAAGGTATCTTAAAGAAAACACAAGGTGAGAATGAAGTTACTTTTTGAGTCCCATCTGGAGTATCCTGCACTAAATTAACAAGATACAGCTGCATCTTTATTAATCCATCTCATCTTTCTAGTGTAAACCTCACTCTGTGTATATGTGTGTTTGTGTGTGTGTGTTTGTGTGTGTGTGTGCGTGTGTAACTACTAAATGCAGAGCAAAGGGAAGTTGAAAGTGACCTTGTCTCTGTCACAATGGTTCTGAGAAAAATACTTGAATTTCACAGGGAAGTTGTTGACAGTATTGGGGGCAGTGGAGCAGAAATGCACAAGTCAGGTTAGGACAGTTGAGAGAGATGAGAACAAAAAGAGAGAGGGAGAAAGGAGAGAATGAGGCAGGGGAGATGGGGGTGAGTAGGTAGGCAGTAGTTCCCTTTGCTTTTTTGATCAGATTTAAATTGAATACTGTACTGTGTAAATCAGTGCAGATTCTAATGGTGTCAGCTGATCAGAAAGGCATCCAGATGACCAGATGAAGTTAACAAGTTCCATTATGGGAAATATCCCCTTGTATAAGGAACTAGGCAGAGCTAGGGAATGAAATATTAAAATAGACCTCAGAAAAGCATGGAACCAGATAAGAAATACAGATTTCTTTAATAGCCAGAGTGAATTCCAACCCATTTGCTTACCCTCATGTCAGGCTAAAGGAGGATCTTTGTTGTCCTGGGAATTTACTAGCTTTCAGAGTTCTTTCTGTCTTTCAGATACTTTATTTTAATTAAAAGAAAAGCAAAGATGTTTTAATCAGCTTTTTTTTTTCACTGTGACCAAAAGACCTGATAAGAATAATTTTAGAGGAGGAAAATTCTATTTGGGAATCGCAGTTTCAGAGGTATCAGTCCATAGATGGTCAGTTCCATTACTCTGGGCCTAAGATGAGGAAAAATATCACAGTGGAAGTGTGTGGTAGAGGAAAGCAGACCAGGACACCAGAATCAGGAAGGTGAGGGAAGGAGGAGGGAGGAGAGGGAAAGAGAAAGAGAGAAGGTGGGGCACCAGAGCGGTGCACCACTCTACTTTCCAGGGGTAAAATATATTCCCCAAAAACACATTCCCAATAACCACCTCCACCAGCCACACCCTACCGGCTGACAGTTACCACCCAGATAATCCCTACTGGGGGATAAGTGCACTGATTATATTAAGTAAGGCTCTCCTAACCCAACCATTTTACCTCTAAACTTTCTTGTATTATCTCACACATGAGATTCTGTAAGACACCTAACATCTAAAAAATAACAATCACCACAGATATATTAAGGACTTACACCATAGGCATTTATAAGGTTATATTTTTCGTATTATTATTTTTATTTCTCATTTTTGACTAGTTTCCCTTTTACATTATGGAAATATTCTGATTCTTATAGTAAAGGTACCTCAGCAATGCATAAAAAATTTTTCATTGCTCTAAGGTCTGCTAGTTTTTAATTACTAATTCAGTTTCCTTCTGTATAATCAAATTACTAATTGAATTTACCTACTATCTGTATCTTTAGAGTTTTTGTTTCTATATGGCCTTTCTCTAAGATAATAAATCTTTATTATTACTCAGTATTTTTGTAGGAAAAAAATTCCATTTTTATTATTATTTTCTTAAAGGATCCTATTTAACCCTATTATTTATAACTTACTTTCATTTTTATATTTTCTACTGTATTAATTCTTTATCATCCCTATTTCCAGACATCTCTATTTTCATTCTATTTTTACTTTATCTTTTTGTTTATTTTATTTTGGATGCTGCCAACGTGATCACTGATTTTTTTTTCAATTTTTAATGTTTTGGGGTTTTTAAAATTTTTTTGGGGGGTGGTGGTACTGGGGATTGAAGTTAGGGACACTCAACTACTGAGCCACATCCTCAGCCTTATTTTATTTAGAGAAAGGGTCTCACTGAGTTGCTCTGCACCTCACTTTGCTGAGGCTGGCTTAGAACTCACAATCCGTCTTCAGCCTGGCGAGATGCTGGGAGTATTGGTGTGAGCCACAGCACCCAGCTTAATTTTTAATGTTTTTATTTTCAGATATATTCTGTTTTCCTTATGTATCTTCTATTTTACTCACATTTTTAATCCTTTATCATTTCTCTTTTTCTGATTGTGCTTTGCCTTTTTATTTGTTTCCCCTGGAGTTAGTAGAGTCTCTGGATGATTACACTTAATAGCACTCTTCCCTACCAGGTGCCTCAGCGGCCACTGGCTCCCTAGGTGGATCTCTCAGAACAGTTCCTCCCAGGACATATTCAGAAAACACTGATTTGGAACATAGTCTCATTCCTCTGCAGATTGATCAAGTCTTTTACAATGAAAGTGGGTATTATTTTTCTAGGACAAAAATGTCTTTGGACTAATTTCTTTCAGATGACCGAGAGGACATCATTCCCACTTATCCCTGAATTTAAAGAGAGCCGCTTGACTCTTTGAAAGTCTCTTTTAAAAAGTCCATTAGTCACCTAAGCCACAAAATTGAAGGTTCCACCCTATCATCACAATCTCTGTAATCAGTGTGAAGGTCTACCTTTGAAAGAAAAGATTTTATTAAGATCACTATTGGTTAAAATATAAGAGGAAAGCATTCACATGTGAACTGAACTTATCCCTCCACTCCAATAGCAAATTTTAGTCAGATATATTTCTAGGTCTCTTTTAGGAAGAAATAGGAACCATTGCTAAGAATCTCTACTGTAAAAAATAGCTCCTACACTTCAGAAGAAGGATTTTATAGTAGGCTTTAGATAAATACCTCAAACTCAGAAAATAACTTCTTGTGAAGTCCCTGTGGGTAAAGATGAAAGCAGTGCTTCTTAAAGTGTTTGACAATTCCTCTGCATGGACCTAATCCTTCCTACTTTATTCCATTTTCACAGACTGTTCTGCTAGCACTTATTTCTCATTTTTGCAAAGCATCACCTCTGATGAAACAACGCAGCTTAGTCTGGAATCTCCAACTGGAGAATACACATGATTCAATCAATTCAGAGAGATGGAAAGCTTTTCCATTTTTAACTATGTTCCAAGTCCAGGCAATAAGTCTGGCTGAAATTGATATGAAAATCTATTGTAGAGCATGCAGAGAGGCTGGCATGATGGTCCCAGGATAAATGAGACAGCAGCAGGTGTAGAAAATGGTGTTTATTTGATCCTGATCCCAAATCTATTTCCAAAGGATTGTACAAGATAAAATGGGGGAATTTCTAAGCTATGATAAAGGGTAAGATATTTCTGTTTTTTAAGTGTGACACGTGGAATAACTTATACACATACACACCATACACGTGTATGTTTCTTTTCAGCATTTTTAAAGTTGAGAAGAGTATTCACACATCACTCATTTACTAGAACTGATAGCTGATCAGAGTTGTTTGGTTTGTAAATAGATATAAGAAAAAAAATCACAGGTGAATTTCCAGTTTTTCTTTATCCCCAGCCTCACTTGCCTCCCCAGCCCAAGAGGTAAATTCTATTTTAAAAAAATAGTGTGTCAATCCAAACTGTATTTTGTATCTCTTTATATTTACCCATTATATCTATTCCTCTGCAGGTATAGTTAAGCTTTTATTTTCTTAAATAAGATGTGTATTAATATGCATTATTTTTACTGGCAATCATAATGTGATTAGACAGAGATAGATGTGTTATACGTTGCACCGACTGCTAAGTTTGTTATGTATAATTCATGTGTTTAGCCTTTTTGTTTTGACAAGAATCCATGAACACCATATCCTATATATTTCCAAATAGAGACTGGACAGTACACAAAAATTAAAAACACCTGTTTGACCTTTTACCAGTAGTGCTTGCTCATACCTGCAAGCAGTGGAAACCTTACACCAGTAGGTGATCTTGTTACATTTTACTAAGGCACAATGAGACATCTGCACTTTGTATAAACTCATGAAAGCTTGGAACTCTAGCATGCCACTTTAGGAAGATTTCATTTATCTTAGTCCATTTATACATATAATAAATATGCACATCTTACTCATTTTGAATCATTAAACTTTTATCAAGAAAAGTTATAATGTTATAATCAATTATTATAAAAAAGAGGAAAAAGGTTCAATTAACACATAAGGTAAATATCCTTCTGGCTGGTGGAAACAATGGGCCAGGTCCTTGTGTTCAGAAAAAAAAAATCAAATGCTCTTTTTGGGGTGTTGCATTACCTTCCCTTAATCTATGACCATTATAGAAGAGATCAACAAATAGAGAACCTTGGCTCTACTTTGCTTGAGATTTAAAAGAATTAATCTAATTCCAGTGCTATTGCCTTCACAGGACTGTCCTTCTAGACAGAAGGTTATGATGCTCAGAATCTAAGAATGAAATCGATAACATGATTAATCAGGTAGCTAACCTGGAGGGCCTTGTCAAATGGGATATAATGAATGACAAAGGCTAGTAATGGGATCATAGAGAGAACAAGCAGATCTAGGGAAGGCTGCAAATGACAGTTATGGAATATATACCAGAATAGTCCAGAATTAAAATGGAATAGAGTTAGATAAGATTTAGAAAGCAAGCTCCATGACAGGGATTTATATATATATATTCACTGCTTTACAGCAATGCACTCAACAAATATTTGTTTACTTAAAGAATGACTATGAAAGGTATTTCCACCCCCTCTGGTGCTGAGTATCTAACCTTGGGCCTTACACATGTTAGGTAAGCACTCTGTCAGGTAACTGCACCTCCAGATCACACAGAAGTTGCTACTGTTGTTTTACAATGTATCAGGAAATAATATTACAACACTCAGTTCGTAGTAGTTTCCAGTTGTCTCCAGCTCCCTTCCCTTCTTCTCTATCCTCAGTGATTCTTCATTTCACTTATCTGACAGGACACTTACTTTTGCTTTGACTGTGACTGTAGGCACTTGAGGAAGTTCAGTCAAGGCTCCAAGAAAACAGAACGTTCTTTTAGCACCTTAACTAATGATCAGGCTCAGTAAGGTCCCTAAACACATTAAAAGTCTATAAAATTTAGAAACCCTGTTTTCAGGGAAATTTAGACATGCTTACAAAATCAGACTGAAGAGTTTGAATAGATTGAAGAGCTGGTGTCTAGTTGTCACAAGTGAATACTAATACTTAATGATTTTATGCCCAAAGAGTATAACAATTTAAAGTAAATTGCTATATTAGCAACTGAAATATTAGCATTTGGTGATTTTTGGAAAAAAAAAACATGTAACTGGAACTCTTAAGTGAACTCTTAAGAGGGGTATAATGAAGACATGCAGGCATTATATTTACAGGTTTTCAAATGAGTGGTATCCACCATGATTATTACCAGGGCAATACTTCACATGCTATACTGAGGGTATTTTTATTTTTAATTTTACATGTGTTATGTATTTTTTACTGCTTTCATTGTTGAGTAAAGATTAAATAAAATATAGAAGTTGCTCATAAATTGCAACTTCTTATGGAAAAAGAAAATAAGTGGGTGAGGTAGATTAAGACTATAACTTGAATCTTTTCTGTCCTATCAATAAAACTCCCATTGGGAATTGTTAAAAATATTAAAAACTAATTATAACCACATTGCAGAGTGTTCCAACATGAAAGAACCTTAGAATTGTCTGCTCTAATTCCTATATTCCATCAATTGAAAAAAAACTGATCTAAAGATTATGAGCAATTTTCCCCAAACCACCTTTTGATAGAAAAGAATATTGGTGAAGTAAACTCTAATTTTTCTCCTATATCAGAAATAATAGTTAATTATTTTTGATACTGTACTTATATTCACTCATTAAACAAAAAGTTACCACTCAATTACTACTTAAAATAGTATAGGAAATATAAATATCACAGAGGGCATAATTTCTGTAACTATATTGGGCAGGCACAATCATAGTAAAATGTGTTCCAGATTTTGATTCACACCACTTACATTTGATTCACTATTTTTAATACTTTCTAGTGTATGACCTTGCATGGCTTAAATCATTCTCTAATTGCCTTTCATGTATACAATGGATATAATAAGCCCATATTATATAATTAAGCCCATATTATTTACCATACAGGATTGTTTTGAAGAATAAATATTTTAAATTCCCATGCAAGAATACCATCTTACATGAAGAATTAAGCTTTGACTAATACCTTTTAAAATTCAATGTACCTGCTAATAAGAACTTTATAATCTAATCACCAAGGATGCAAAGATATGTGCATAAACATTGGAGAATGTAGTAGAATAGGAAAAGTCCCTGTGAGATGGGTGGTTAAATGTATGTATGCCTGGGGTGGGATGAACTCCTTCTAACTGGGCTGCTACAGGGATTCTTCTTGGCTGAGTTTGGTTCAGAATTCAGACTTGGCTATAATACTATGAAAATCATTAAATACATTTGATCAATAAGTAAACCTGTATGAGAGAATATTAGATGATGCATAAATGTTGGGGCACACAAACATTTAAATCATCAATTACATGAAATTCACAACACTGAAAGTGAAACCTTGAAAGACAATTGGTTTTTATTTTTGATGTTTCAAAGTTTCTATATTTTCTTTAATTCCTTTCCCATAAAGAATTGCTGATCCATCTACTTACCTTGTCATCTACTGTTCGTCATCTAGCACCTATTTATCTGTCTGGGCACATATATAAAATCTAAGCCCATATTCTTAAGTATCCTAAAATTTGATGTCAAAGCTTTTATTAAAATAATTTTATGTAAGAGAAAGTACCTCATTAAATGTGTGATAAAGTGTGAATATTAAGTGTTCAATTAGTATATTTAGAACACTCTCCAGAAAAAACTAAGCCCTTAATATATATTAGCCACATGATTATTATTTCACATTTAAATAAGTTTTATTATCCAAAGAAAAATATTCCCTAATTTTTCCAAACCCAGAAGAATCAATGAAAAAACAAATAAATTTAAAATTATAATTTTATTTTTTACTGAAGAGAATGACAACATTTAAATTCTTAATTTTCTAATTTCAAGTATACTGAAGACATAAGGAATCACACGTTGATACACTATTGGTAGAAGTAACATTGTCCTAGATTATTGGAAGCCATAATTAAAAGATAATAAGCATTCAAATATAAAATATTCTTTGACCAAACAATTACATTCCAAGACAACTACTCTACAGAAAGATTTTCAATGTGCACAAGGAAATAGGAAAAGAAATTTTGTTGTGTCATGATTTGTACCAGTGACTAACATCAAAAGGTTTAAAATATCATCAATAGGGAAATTTCTTATTAGCAATGCTATATCAAATAATTTTAATATTAGGATTGAGTAGAAAAAATATATTGAGTATACTGTGTACAATTTCATTCTGTTTTACAAAGTGAACTATAGAGTTTGGAGTCTAATCAGAAAGATATTTTGAGATATTTTGACATAAGGTCAGTATATTGTACACTCAATGAGTAAACCCAGTTGTACCAATTAGTGACTCACTGAGCAAAAATATTTGACATACGTATAACTTATGGTGCTTCTGAGCATGGAACTGGCAGCTGCCAGAGGAAGAAGGTTCTTCCTACTGTCTATATAGTTAGAAAACCTAAAATGAATGAGACTGTAGGGACCCATGGCACATGGGGAGAGACCAGTCTAAATAATGGAGAAGTTTGAGTTGTCCAAGCATAGAAGATTTAAGAAGATATGCTTGAATTAATGAGTCAAAATATGTCACATTATTCATTTTCTTTTTTTAAATTGATATAAGACTATTTCAAAGCAATACTCCTATTGGATATATGCTTTAAATGACTAGAAAATTGTTGCATACCAATAATAGTTGGTTTTAATTATTTTCTTAAAATTATTCTGATATACCTTATTATTATTTTATATAGGAAAACCTTTGTTGGTCAAAAGTGCAAATTTGAAATAATTTTCACATATTTTACAAAAAAAAACATACAGGCGAATCGATCTTAACTGTGTGTGTGTGTGTGTGAGTATGTGTGTATACACATAAGAGACACTAAGTAGTTATTCAACATGCATGAGTAGCTGCCTTTGCTTTGGAAAATGCAAAGATTAATGAGAAAGTATTCCTCTGCTTGGAAGAGAGGCTCCTGGGAGGGAGGAATCACACATGAAAGAAAGATTATGAGAAGTAAAATCAAGTACAATAGGGAATCAGGAAGAAAAGTCTTTTTAAAATATAAAATTAATTTTTTTAAAAAAGTTTTATGCTTCACATTTTATTCTCATAAAAATATGCTCCCTAATAACTAACAATTACACATTTAAGCAATCAAGTGAATTAGGAGTGACTGTGAGATAGGAGTTACTTTCATCTTCCTAAGCAAAATAATAAACGGAGTCCACTCAACTCTTAAGTTTTCACGGGTGTGACATGGTATCAAACTAAAGAAAAATGCACACAATTCAGCTCCACAACAGGAAATCTGAAAAATTGTAGCACAACAAGCCTCCAGCTTCAAACTGCACGGTAGGCTTGTGAAATGATGGCCTCCCAAGGAACTCTAATGGCAAGAGATTTAGATTCATTTTTAAAATCGTTTTCAGCTGGAGGACAAGATTCATTGCCATCCATTATCAAACAGCATCAATATCAAAATCAATAACTATACTTCTGAACACTATTAAAATATTGGCAATGAAGTCAAGCTCTTACATTTCAGCAAGTGAAACAAATGAAAAATGAAAAAAGAATGCCAAGACAGCTGTTCTGTGAGGAGGTGAGGAATGCAATCAAGCACAAGACGGACAGCCAAAAAGCTTCAAGGGCAAACTCAAGTATAATTTGAACCAATGTAACATCAACATCAATTGCTTCAGAACGTCTGCAGCAGACAGGCATCACTGGAGGGAACAATTAGTGACAGTGATTTGATTGTGGAAAAAAAAATGAATGCCTACAACAAAAACAGGAGATAACAAATACCTCAACAGAAAGCGAAAGGAACAATAGCTTTAACATCCTCATCCAAGTAGTAAAGTATATGGGTCATTTTTACCTTTCCCTATACCTACGGAAAATACCACTAGAAGGTAATCTTAATGAATGCACAAGGTTCTAATGTATATCACAACAAATACAGTTCATTAAGTTAACAGTGAGTGATTTGCACTGGGGATGTTTTCACAGATAATTAAGAAGTCCTGGTTAAACAGATGGAGAAGACAGATGCTATTCTTTCTAAGTTCTCAAATTTTGGGGGTCAAGCCATCCCATGATTTTTGTCTGAGCCAGATGTGATGTAAATATGGAACAGTCATCTGATTTGTTGCATGCTGCTCAGGCTGTTAGAAAAACGAAGTGGATAACTAAAGTTTGATATAATTATCTGGAAAAAGGACACAACAGGAAAAGGTCATTTAGAAACCAACCCAAGTTTTAATCATACCAAAGAATTACGTATCACTGATTATGTAGCAATCACTTGCCTAAGTCTTTTCAAACATTAATTTATTTAAATCTCATAAGTTAAAAACAAAATTGATATATTTTCCAGATGAAGATATTGAGATAATGGAGGTAAAAGTGACTTGACCAAAGTTATACAACTAATAAATGGTTACATTTTCAAGCATAAAGAGCACATGTATGACTACAGGAAGAAATTTAAGTAATATCTGATTTCATTATCTGGCAAGAAGTCTTTGAAATGGAAGGATAATTTAATTTACATCCATAAGGTTGAACAGGAAAATGTATCAAGGAAATAACATATTGCTATCAACTTTTCCACATATTCTCTATTAAATTCATATTTCCTTCAAACAAAAGGAACATCGAGGTCTTTATGTTACTGATCACAATGTATATTGTTAACACAGTTTAGAGATTATTTCAAAATATATTTATTAACTATCTTTCTAACTGCAAAATATGAACCCTATTGGAAAATACAGGGGAATATAAGATCTATATTTATTTTTAAAAGCAACAGTAAACCATAATTGGAAATTAACTCCTTCATCTGTGAAACATTCATAGCTTCATAGGAGAAGAAAGTTTGTAAGTGGTATTGAATATTTTTATATTTTAATAAACAATGTAATCTGGTACAATGTAGGGATGATGGCTGCAGTGTGAAATGTGCACTCGACTTTGAAAAGCCCTGTGTGCCAGGCCACAACACCAACCCCTTCATGAAACCTTTTGCTGGTCCCTCACTGCAGCACAGTGAGGCCAGTCTTAGTGACACATCTGAGGCTGCGTCCCTGTCCTAGCACCCCAGACTGCAGGATTCCAGTGGGTTTCCATTCATACCCTTTTCTGCTCTTTCTCAAAAATTTCTTGCCTCTGCAACTCTTAAGTACTTCAAAACTTTGCCCTCTTTTAATAACTATGTCTTCCCTTTCCTCATTTTCTTTTCTGCTTCCTTTTCTGTGCTCTAACAAAGATGTTAAGCATTTTGCTTTTTATAGCCATTCCTAGCAAAAGAGATTATCCTTTCTGGTGAGCAAAATGAAGAGCCACACTGAAGAAGGACTGCCCTTGCTCATGTCCATTAGGTCTTGAACCAGACAACATGTTATCAACTCTAGTGTATAGCCCTGCAGGGTGGTTGAGGGTTACTGGTATGGTCCTAGTGATTTCAAATAAGACCTCATTTGAAGCCTAGTTCTCATTTTCCATTATTGCTGTTTTGGATTTGCATTTAACACTACTTTGGAATTTTAGTTTAATCTTTTATTTTTACATTTAATCTTTTAAAAATTGATTACAAGAATATCTGAATGGTCTTATTTGTATCTGAATGAGAAGTCGCTTAGGCAGACACATAAGGGAAGCAGAACTCAGAAACTCCTCTCAGAAGAGGGTGTCATTTGGCTTAATTAAGAAAACACACTGATTTAAAATATTTAAAATTTTAAAAATATACTTAAAATTAATTATATGCATACCATGAACAGAATACTAATTTCAAACAATAGCTGTTTATTACGCATTATTATGGATTTTAAAGTAATTATTTTTTGTACAGTATCTATTAGGCAATAATGGACTATTCTCTTTTTTATAAAGTTTATAATTCAGACTATGTCACTGATCAAACTGGAATTAGAAGTGCCTTTATAGTTAAAATTGTTCTGTCTGTGAGTCTCGAGTTACCAGTTTCATTTAACATTTCTCAGGTGTGAGGACTCAACACCATATACTCAACCAGAAATTGGTGCCGCTTGTCTGAAGTGATGTTAAAACAGTAATCCTGATATTACTGCGTGTGTCATTGATCCCTCCCTCCACCATCAGCCTTGATGTACAACAGACATATAATAATATAAAAGAATAATATAAAGGATTATTCTTTTTATAATTTTTCTGCTGATTTTCTAAAGGAACATTTATAATAGCCTCATTTTATAATGACTTCCAGATCCTACTTAACATTGTCTAGAGACCTCAGTTCATATGCCATAGATAATAAAGTTTGGCTCACGTTTAGATCACATACTTTCTCTCTTTGATACTTAGAGACACTGGAAGTATGCTTTCATACTTAGATACGTCCTGCAAGGACTAACATGCACCAATCTTCAGGAGGATATGATAGAACCTCTGTCTTCCTCTCTTCCCTTAGGCAGTATCTGTTCATCCAAGATACATAAAGGCCCATAGAGATCAGTAAATGATTAATGATCCTGGTGAAAATAACTGTAATCCACCAGACTTGAGATTAGGCGGGATGGATATGAGTTCAGAGTTTCTTACAGAGAATCTACAAACTTAGTAAAATGAGGACATGAGTGAAGACCATGTGAGACTGGGAGTGGGAAGATTTTTGACAAAGTACCAAGTGCTCAATCAAAATGTGTTACTTAGAGCATTCTTCTTTTAGTTTTGAATATTTCCATTGTAAACATGTTATTGTATTGTAAATGTGTTAATCTTAGTTGTAACAAAGTACATTAAAGATTACTAGTAAATTGAAATAGACATTTTATAATGCTTGCCTGGTCTCCCCCTTCATACTTGTTCTCCAGTAAATATAATTTAAATGTTCTTTTCCATCATGACAACATTGATGTTGGTCCTGACACTATTGGGGAACAGGGAGAGGCAGTATTTCTTTCAGTCCATCCTCTGTGACAGTCCAAAAGCTTTTGGCAAGCTGAGGGAGAAATAATTCCCAATCTCATCTTGAATTTAAATCTTACCTTTATATGCTCAACAATAAATTGCTTATGTAGACAGGAATCTCACTGTCTTTTACATTTATTTTATGTTGAATGTTTTATTTAAAAAAGAAGTTTCTTAGAATCATAATCTGGTGGGACTTTTACTCAAGCTCAAATTCACTATAGAAAAGAATGGATCAAAGCAGTTTTATCAAACAGAAGATAATTTTCCTCTTTATTTTCCCCCAAAAATATAGTATATGAATTTCTAAAATTTAGTATGCATCATTAGAATTTCATGATATCAGTCTCATTGTATCATAACATTTGGGTTACCAGCAGCCAGACAGAATTCCAACATAGGGTTAAGACCATGTGATCTGCAGCCCAGCTACTTGAATCACAGCTCTATCTTTTATCTACTGGTTAACCTGGGGAAACTATTCAAAATATTTTTCCTAAAATTCCTATGTCCATAAGGGGAATAATCATGTCAATTCAATGGTTTATGTGAGGGTTAAACAAGTTAATATACACATAATGATGGTGAGGTTCTTGATGCCTAGTCACTGCTAAATACATGTAAAAGTTATGATTATATTCAATAAGTAAGAATTGACTATGCAATAACCCTATTAGAATATATTCCTTCATATTAGGACTATAATCATAATGCAATGATTGAGCATGCTACTATGGCTTATAGACTTGCCCCTTGATCTTTAGCACTTCATGGATTGTAAACCTTTGAATGATGTACCTTCATTTCTTTAAATGTAACTTTAAAAGATGTCACACACTTTAAAAGATCAGAAAAATATCTAATATACCAGTTTCTTGAGCAATGTAAAATAGTTTCTAAATTGTTTGCAGAATATCTGAGAAAAAATCAGAATTTAATTTTCAACATGAGAGTACTGAAATGAGAAATTGAAAACATTTTTGACACTAACTTTTGAGGAGTATACTTAAAGAGTTAGGGAACAGTTTTATGAGTCCAAGACCAACAATAGTGCTTTCATCTCTGCCACAAGATATTGCTCCATTAGTCCAATTACTTTTGTTTTGATCTGTAAAGGTTCTCCCCACAAAGGAAGGCTCAGGATGCTTTATTCAGCATGCTTTGAATTTACACCGTAAAATAAATATTCATAGATTGTGTTCTCTTTAATTGAACTCAGAATTCTTAGAAATACCGTAAGCATAGATAACATGAGCATTCAGAAACATTTATGATTAGTTCAATGCCATATTAGCATTATTAATACATTTATAAAAGTGAATTTTAAAGCACCTAGTCATAGAGCTAAAGATGAACCTATTATCTGTGATACATGATTCATATAGTTCTTAAATGAATTCTGTGATTTAATTGATTCATTACATAATTATCTCTAAGAATTGTAGAGAATTTAAAAATCACACAAAAAACAATTTTTACTTCTCCAAAGATCCAAAGATTGCAGTTATTAGTTTTATATTTATGTTCACTAATGTTGTCCATATTAAAAAATCCATCATGGCCAAAAATGCAAAGACAGTTTAATATTAAAAATACATTAATAGAAATATTTAACCTCAAGAGAAAGAAAAAAATACATCTGTTTATTTTGACAGCTGCAAAAATAATCATTTGGTCATCACAGGAGAAACAAACGAATGCTTTCTTAACCTGATATAGCAACCCAAATGCTAAATAATTTTAAATGATGAGTTATTACAAGGATTTCTATTAGTGATAATAATAAAACAATAGCAATTTTTTGATATACCAAATAATGCAATAAAATTTTTTAAATGAATAAAAAATATAAATATGTTATGAAAACTGACAGGTGTCTACTCACACATTTTATGTGTATTGTATGTGTGTGTGTGTGTGTGTGTGTGTGTGTGTGTAAATATAATAGCTTGGGAGTAAACAATCAAAAGAAAAACCCCATGCATCTGTTTACATTATACATAAAGACAGTTTTCAAGTATGTTAAAAGTTAAGTGGCTAAAATCAAACAACAAAACCCAGAACAAGAGAAAGAGGTGAATATTTATACCAACTCATGGTAGAAAATAATTTCTATAAAATATAAAAATTGAATCATATTAGAAAATGTTGATAAACATAACCATATATAATTTCTGGTCACCAGACTTAGTTGACCAATTGGTCAGAACAGGGGAAGAATTCAGTGATATTGGAAGCATTAGCTGCAAGTTGGCCTTAAGTTCCATTGTTTTGTTTTGTTTTCCTGGGTGAACTCCCAGGATGAAAGGGTTGCATTTGTGTAAAAGACAGTGCAAAACAACAGATTAGACCAAATAACAATTATTGTTGGATTATCTGCCATTGAACCAATTCTCAATTAATTTCCTTTAAAATTATAGGTAATTTGTTATAAAATAGTTTAATTATGAGCATTGGGTAAAGCATCCAGAGTATTAAAAAATGAATTTCCATATAATTTTTACTAGATAGCTAGCTATTTATACTTTTAGTGACTGTTTCATGAGAATATACTTATCTTGAAATACACCATGTTGTATATATTAAGTATATATATATTTTTGTTTGTCAATCACACTTCAGTAAAAATGGCCTATAAATTGAACAATGGGTTTTCAGTAAAGGAATTTTTTAGGACATTTTAACCTTTTGTAAATATGTAGGATGAAAAAGATTTTGTCTGTATTAGTTATGGAAATTTCAAAACTAGAGAAACATACTGAACAATTTTATATAGGTAAAAATCTACTTTTTCTCAAATATTTAAACGGCATATTATTTCACAGATAATTTTCAACTAGACTCTATGACTATATACCTTTTTGAGAATATAGTTTTATTAAACTGATAATTAACAAGAAAAAAATTTTCCATGCAAATTTATAGGAAAATGGGAGTTTCAATTGAACTAGCAGTGATTATTTTCTTTGTAGTATTATAGTCAAGAGCAAGTTTAAAAGAACTTTAAAAAGATCTACACATACTAAAACTTTTTGCACTAGTACAAAACAGCACATGTACATAAAATGTAATAAATGGAATGCTGTAATGGACTAGAGGCAGTAAGTCCTCTATTGAAGCTGTAATGTGCAAGCTTGCAAAAATGGAAGGCTATAATAAAAAATAAGGGGGTGGTTTCTGAATCTGGAGTACTATTTAACAACATTAGTAAATTTGGATTATATTCCTTCAGGAGTAGGAATGGAATAATGGTTGAGTGTTGTGAAAATGCTTTAAAATAAAGTGACTTTAAATTTCAGCTTATGTTTGAGTTTAAAGATAGTTTCACCCACACTTTTATTACAGAATTAGTGAAGGCAGAATATCTATTGTATTTAACATTACTTTTAGATCTAAGGATTAAAATACTCTCTGGAGTACACATGGTATAGGTATCTATTTTCCTTATTTTTGACCTTAAAGTGTATTTTATTATCTTTCAAGAAAAAATAACCTTCTCAGAAACAGGGAGATTATGATTGTATAATACTTATCATCACTGCATTTTAAGCTATGAGGAAAGAAATAAACAAGCATTTCCAAAGTAGAAAAAAAAATCTTACTCTGTTTTCTCTTCAACACTGAGATCTTAAAAGCAATGACAACTCTATTAATAATAACTTATATAAGTGCATTGATCCTAAGTATAATGATTAAACTTATTAGTAAAATGTTTGTAATTAAGTTAAAATGGACAAGAAAATCTGAAAGAAATGACACATAGGGATGTATTTAACAAATCCATATTGAGAAGCTGACTGTGTGCTTACGCCCACAAATGGTTAAAAGAATATGGACTTTTTGTGAGTATAGTTATATTAATAACTAACAAATATTAGCATGATAAAAATTTGGATTCAAAATTTTGAAATGAAATGTGTGATTAGCAATCTCAGGTGAAAGTTCAGAGTGTCGAATTGTTTACACTGGGGTTAAAAACAGGAAACATTTGGTTGTGATTGACAGCAAAGCCAAAGCAACAAGTTTTTTTTTTAAGAGTCTTTATGCTTACTCTTCTTAACAGTGTGACCAATACTCTAAATCAATGAATGAGAGTGAGCAGCCAAGCTGTATTTATTCTAAGATGTCAGGATAAAAAATTCATTGTTGAGATTTCTCATTTCTTCATGTAATTAAGTTTATGTAACACATCAGGGGACAATTCCACTTCTCCACTACCTGACTGCTGTGGTCTGAATGTGTCCTTCCACAATCTTTAACAATCTCGAAGTACTAAAAATTATGTGTGGTGGTTAACCAGATAATAATACTATTCCTTCAACCTAAAATCATAACATCCAATTTTCTTGATGATGACACATGAAGAAAGGTACAGTGTGAAATCAGGCTGTCAATGAAATCTGAATATATCTACTTTCATTTCTAGATTCAATATCATAGCTTTTTCTTTTGTTTGGTATAGTTTTTTTTCTATGAAGATTATACATTTATCTTAATGCAATATGTGGTTAGTTTTTTAAAGTATGCAAATTCGATTTTTAAAGCTCTAATCCTTATTGTTGATGAATAGTTAATAACAATTAAGTTATCAATAACTAGAGTCAAATTAAATCTGTCATAAAATAAACTTATTTTCGCTTCAAACCAAAGTAACATCTCAGTAAAAAACATGCAAATATCCATAAAAAATTTAAGAGTACAACATATACCAGTACTTAGAAAACTATAAACTTGGCTAATTGTCATCTGAAACCTACAAAAAATATGATAGATTTTTGTCCATAACATTCTTAGTCCATTAGAAAAGTCAATTCAGACTGGACATTACAGGGTTAATTCATTTTTAAAGTGAACGGCATTAAAAGCTTGGTAAATTAAAATGTATAAATGCAATTAAGCTGATCATTTTTATTTTATAATAAGATTTAGACAGGATCAACCTCACCTTTTGACTCAATAATGAACTTCACAGAAAGGAAAATGGTTTCACAGGCTAGGAGGTCATGTAGTTCACATTGTACATTCCACTTTTATGAGAAAGGTGAATAAGAAAAATAATAACCAAGCTTACATCAGAGTCTGAACCAAAAAACTAATTTCTAGTATGTCTTGAAATCAAATCAGATCCAACCTTAGAAGCCACATATACCAAGTCATTTTAATAAATCATTTGTAGTTTTGGCCCAAAGCAGAGCACAAGTATAAAAAAAATAATAATAATAATTTCATAAAAGGATTTTTAGCAATGCTATTATTGTTTTTAAATTTTTATAATTTGTTTTATATGACAACATAATGCATTATAATTAATATTACACATATAGAGCACATTTTTTCATATCTCTGGTTGTATACAAGTATATTCACATTATTCGTGTCTTCATACATGTAATTAGGGTAATCATTACTCAAAGCAATGGTATTATTAATAAGTATATAACCTGATAATTTAGTACATTTGAATATTTGGGATAATATTTTCTTGAATATTTAAATTCTGGCATGCTTATTAAAAATTCAGAAATTTTAGAGTTCTATTGTATATGTAGGAAAACTTTTTATAGAAGAACTTAAATAATATTCATTTAAATACAGAACTAATTTTAACATTTCTTGAGACACTGCAGGATATTTATATTGATAATTAAAGTACTTAACATGTTAAAAAGTGAGATGCACATCTTCCATTCACATACATTATTGACCAATAAATTATAATATTCCATATTTTTACTTTCAATATTAATTGAAATGCAGAAAAATTTTAAATTTGTGTTATTTCATAAGGACTATTGTTAGCATGCCATAGAAAAATTATAGTAATATATCTCAAAATTCCCTGTGGAATAGCTAAATTGCAAAATCCCTATAGAAAAATCAAATTTCTGATATCAAACAAAATCATACTTGAAAGAGTAAAGACATTTACTTGTCACCATGCTGGTATTATTTTGCATTGTATTGACTTTTTGGTGGTTATTGTTCTTGATTTTCACTCTATTAACTATTTAGTAGTAAATACCATATCATGAAGTGTATCTTTAAATAATTTCTGTGTGGATAGCATTCTTCTATTTTAAAAATTATATGTATCAAAAATTCTTTATTTTCTAATAACTTTGAAAAAATATAATCTCCGAGATTTTAAGATAATTATTTCTAACTGGCCTAGAAAAAAATCATGATGTTTGATTAAAAGTGAATATCTACTTAAGTGACAAGAACTGTTCTAGGCATTCAGGATATGGTCATGAACAAAAACAGAATAGAATTTTCATGGTTTATAATCTCCTATAAATAAGTATATTTTACTTAAATGCAATAAGTATTATTTTAAGTATTAAGTATAAATTCAATGCCCAAAGGTCCAGAAAAACATTGAAAATAAGAATTTGTAATTTGGGATTCAGATTTGGTAGAAAGAAGATAGTAAATAAAAATAGTTAAGGAATATTCCATATGACACTGGTCATCTTGCATTGATAAAATTACCCTTTGTAAGTCTGTGGTTACATAACTCCAAAGTCCATTTGATTGACTAGAACTCAAAACTCAGCATTCAATTCCTCTATGGAGGGACCATACTAAGCAGAACTAAATCCTCAGGCATAATTATATTTTATTCCAAGATGGACAACCCTGCATAACTCAATCAAAGTATGATCTTTTCCCATCTGAAAAATGTTAGAATTTTGTGGCAAAGTGGCTTAAACATTTAAGGAAAGAATGCACGTTTTGGTTGGATAAAATATTCAATGCCCCTGGACATGAAGTAGTGATCCTGCTTCATTTAAGAGGTCAATTATAAATTATGTTCACAAATGATATCAAGGAAGTTTTGTTTTCTACATGTGATGAAGGAGGGGATGTAGAAAAATTGTCAAGTAAAAGTAGAGTGGAAATTTTGAGAAGAGCTGGAGAAACTGTCTTTCTGCAACTATGGTATGTGACAATTGCCAAATCAAAGCACCATCTGTAAAGATTCTCATCTGAGAGCAGAATTCAGTGCAATTCCCTTTTTATAAGTCAAAGCATGGATTCTGAGAAGTCAAAGTCATAATCCATATCAGCAAAGTCTTGGTAAAGAGAAAAAAAGCTTAGCTTCAGCGTACAAGATACAATAAAGGAGTGACAGATGTTTCTAACCTCTCCACCGTGGATTACCAATAGTGTTACACTAGACTACGTACAGAATCCTCAGCCATCATTCTGTCAGGGTCTCATGGCCCAGATGAACACCCAAGTTACAGTATTCAACATCTTACTTGGCATAAAGCTTGAAACTTAGCACAGGAAATGTATCTACAGAAATTATGATCTAATGACAACTTCTACCCTCTTCATAGGACTTGCTTATTTTTATCAGTTTTATATGCAAAGAAATCTGAGAGATTTCAGAACAGCCAGGAGTCAAGATGTCCAGGATGACATACTGAATGAATGAACAGAGATACCAAATTACAGCATAAGGTCATCAGATAATATGCAAAATGGTTGAAAACCAGGCTCATTTCTGTACTTTAGATGAAACAGAGAAAAGCTGGCTTAATGAAATAATCCATAAATTTTGCAAATGTAGGTTGAGTAATACATCAAAATGAAGATGCATTATGACTTGTACAAAGACTCAAATTAAACTAAAAGGTAAACGAAAATACAGAAATGGCTCTGACTTTAGATTCCATCATTACTGTGGCAAGTTAGGCTTTGCTGTAAATCCTTTGGAGAAAAAAAAAATGGTTAAAAGATAAAGTACTCAAAAAGCAAGTACCTTTACTCAATTTTCATTGTCTTGCTTTTAAACCATATTTTCCAGGGCCTAACTTCAATTTTCTGAATTCAAAAAGCACACTTTTTTTTACCAATAATAAATATCACATTTTACCAAGGCAGGAATGAAGGGAACACTGTGGCGTTCTTCAAGGATGAGCTGAGGGACCATTCACCAAAAAAGACTATGGCTGATGGAGAAAATATATTTAACACACATATTATACTAGAACTCAATGATAATTTTTTCTCTACTCTCATAAATTACAACACAGAGACATGAACTAGAAGAGTTCTTTGTTCTTTTCATAAAACAATACCCTGGCCTCTTTTCCTCTACTAGTATCTATTGGCAGTATCTGCTTAGCTAGAAATTTGATAATAATCTTTAAATTACTATGGAATGTGATGGTAGTTGAAATGTTTCATTAAATGGTAGCAAAGATGAATTTTCTCATTTTGCTCTTTTATTATAAAGACTTAAATGGTAGAATTTCATAACAATAGGCTCCAGGAACGATAGTTCAAGGACTACATCAGACAGGCTATATAAGTAAAATGGTAATTACCAAATATAACACCCAATATTTAAGGGAAAGGGGGGGGCTTCTGATAAAACTTTTTAAAAAATTATCTTTCTTATTTTTTCCCTTTTCATGTAGTGATTCATCTGGGTAAAACAAAATCAATTTCTAATTTTCCAAAAAACTTATAATTCTATAATATTTTATTACCCTTTGATATAGCTATACTTGGATGGGAAATAAATGTTACAAATAAAGTTTATAAGAAATTAACCCATATCTGGAAGAAGCCAGATAAGATAAATTCTGATTCTTAGGTACCTGCACTGAATACAATCACTACTGATTTCAGTACATTATCATTTGGAAGCAAATTTCTTGCCTTATGTGCATCCTTTTATAAGAGATCTTAAGGGAACTGTTTGTTTCATATTAATAATAATTTATTTTTATTCTTTTTCTTTTCTTTTTGGTATTTAGGATTGAACCCAGAGGCACTTTACCACTGAGCTATGTCCCTAGTCCCTTTTTAAATTATTTTTTGAGACAGGGCCACACTAAGTTGTTTAGGGTTTTTCTATGTTTACAAGTTTCCTCTTGAAATTAGGGTCGAATTGCCTAAGCCTCTGGAATAGTAGGGATTACAGGAGAATGCCACCATGCCAATCAATAATTTACTTTCTAAGTGGAATTCGATGAGACTTTCTTACTTGAGCATCTCTGTTTCCTCCAGCAAGTTGAGTATCTACAAGTATTTTACCTGGCCACATTTTATTGTTTTGACTCCAGGCATACAGTTAGTTTTTGCATCCCTAAGATAACTTAGATGTCACAGATAACTGTTATGCTCCATTTTTTTCAGACCTATGTGGTACCAGGAAAATCCCTGTGTCTATAGAACTTTCTATGAGCCATGGCCTTCAAATGGGATTGTTTCTTCATCTGGCTTAAAAAAAAAAGTAATGATCATCCGGTTGGAGAATTCCTACTTATTAACCATGTCATGTATTCCCAATGTGCATGTTTGAACTGATGCCAGGGTCACTGGTATATAGGAGTTCCTCACTAAGACTGGAAGCCACTTGCTTATTCAGTAGCCCTAACATAGACAGGTGGAAGGTGGCAAGGGTTGTAACCTGATTCTTTGCAGGATGTTTCCATGGGGTGAGAGCTGAGACTCTAGACAATGATTCTCATATGTCTCAGGCAACTCATGTGTGTTCTCCTGTGCATATGAGGTAACAATTTGAGTCCTTGTGCTCAGGTAGGTACCCTTTGATCTTTGCCAGTCTGCAGAAGGAGCTTGACTGTCCTCATGGACTTGAAATATCTGATGTGCTTTTACTCCTGTGATAATTCGTGTAGACAGAAATAAGAGTGAAGAGTTAGGCAGCCTTTTGTCACAATTCATCTCACTGACTGCTGGTTTCTGTTTCTTCCCTTTTCTTGGTTGTGATATCAAGGTGGGATGCACTTGCATACAGTGACTTGTTACTTTTGACAATCTTATACAGATGTAGTATGCCATAAATAAGTCTTGTCCAGGGATACACAATTGTAGTGCAGAAAAAAAAATGGCTCTCATTGTACAACCAGGTTATAGAGTAGATATTTGAAACACTGGCCTAGAATGTTTCATACACATATTCAACCCTGTGCACAGCCTCCATCCTGAGGCCACCTCATGCCTCCTTTATTCATTTTAAAAATATTGATCTTGTATTTATTTTAACATAGAATTGCTTTAAAGGGCAGTATTTTATATCAAAATAATTCAAAAGCTATCACTACACATTTTCCAAGGAGTCTTTCTCACTTCTTCTCAGGGTTTAATTTCTCTAGAATGGAAGCAAACTAAATTTCTAAAACTCCAAATAAGAGTGAAAACAAAACACTTTACAGACTAAAAATAACAATCCCTTGAATAATATAGACTATTTAAAACATAAATGTGTTCTGAAAGTTTTATTCTTTTCGTTTATTGCACTTAAACTTTCTGAATAGATAGCAATGTGAAATTCTGAGAAAAAAGAATTCAGTCTTAGCTGTAGTATATTCTGAGCATCATAGATGGCGTAGATAGTATGTGCTTCTTAAGTTGGATGATATTTACTTGAAAAATTCCATTCAAATGAGTTGGTCCAGGGTCTCTGAGCAAGTTATAAAAATTTCCCCAAAGTATAAAGAAAAGAAAGTAAAGATCAATTAGATCATCTTTCTTAGAAATAAATATAAAAGTGCGAGAATTAAGGACTTTACTTTGGATAAAGGAAAATAAAATTGCTGGTAAACAGAAACCTACATAATTATGCAATGGGCACAAATAGTAATTGTGTAAAATTATATAATCAAAGGAAAGTATAAAATTGCAACAGAAAATTTGATACTTGTTATAAAACTGTGTGAAATGATGGTTGTCAGGTTTATGATTGGTATCTGAAAATAGGCATGTTCCTGAAAACCGGAGAGCTTCATCATCCTACAGTGTGACATAAAAGGTAACAGGGATAAATTCTTGTGACCATGTCTTCTGATATGACTTCTCTTCTCTTTCCATGGGGGGCACAGAAAACACCATGTTGGGACTACACAAACTACAATGACTCACATTTTTCCATGTGTTTACAACATCTACTCTGATTTTAATGCCTAATGGAAATTGTTTTTAAAAACTTATTATTCAATAGAAATACATGCATGACTCATATAAGGTTATGCTGTTTAAAACTGATAGTATGACCAAAAGATCACATTTACTGAGTGAAATATCTTGAAGTTTAACTGCTTGAAATGCACTTTAAAAATAAAATTTACAAGTATAAGCATTTTGGAAATAGAAATTATGATGTGAATTAAAATTCTCTCTTTAGATCTCTAGTTTTTAATTTGTTTTATTTAGTTATACATGACAGTAAACTGCATTTATGCACTTTGATATATCATACATAGATGGGATATGATTTCTCATTTTTCTGAGTATACATGTAGAATGACATTGGTCATATAGTCACATGTATACATAAACCGATAATGTCTGTTTCTTTCTACTATAGTTCCTATCCCCACGTGCCCTCTCCTCCCCTCCCTTCAAGTTTCTCTACCTAATCTAAGATAATTCTATTCTACTGTAGTGCCCCCCACCCCTTTGTGAATTAGTATCCGCATATTAGAAAAAACATTCCGCCTTTGGTTTTGGGGGATTGGCTTATTTTGCTTATCATGATATTCTCCAACTTTGTTCATTTACTGGCAAATGCTGTAATTTCATTCTTCTTTAAAGCTGAGTAATATTCCATTGAATATATATATAACACATTTTCTTTATTCATTCATCTATTGAAGGACACATAGGTTGGTTCCATAGTTTAGCTATTGTGAATGGAACTGCTATAAACATTGATGTGACATCATCACTATTAAAGTTTTCAATAAAATAATATTTCTTATTTTCCTAATATTATTTTTCTATTACAAAAATTTTATATGTAAATATGCTTTATTAAATTTGAAAATTAAACAGTAATTTTATCCACAAAGCTTATTTTGTAGGAGTTGTCCATTATGTATATTCCTTGCATATTATCTTATTGAATGTATGCATATACTAGTACACAGATTTCATATATATGGATATGTGTTTGTGCATGTGTGTATATGTTAGGCATAAAATTCATTGGCTAGAGGTGTAGTTCAGGTGTAGAGTGTTTGCCTATTATATGAGGCCCAGGATTAGAGGCCCAGTACAACAAAAAAATAAAATAGACATCAGATTTAATAGGTTTTCTTCTGTTTTCACATTTAATTATAAAAGATACATTTTCATGTCATTTAATAGACTTCAAATTAACATTTTTAATATCTGTGTAAAATTTTCTGTTTGTGGTCTTATTAAGCTCCTTTCCTATTGCTAAAATTTGCTATGAGTTTTTATTGTAATTTTTATATAAATATTTAGGTGCATTGCTGATTATTTCTACAGGTAAGCTTCTTAACTTTGGGGTCATTGGGTTAAAAAATGTAAACATGTAAAAAAAGCTTACTTTATATTCTCTTGAGGGGTACATACATATATGGATCTTACCACATTCCAATTCACTGCTAACATTGTTTTATTTTGTTAATATGATAGTTAACAATGATCTCACACATTTGTTTTTATTAGTAATTATTTTACCCACTAATTTGTAAAAGCTGTTTTTATTTCTGGTTTTACAAGTTGTTCCTTTTTGCCTGTTGCTCACCTGTCCCCCATTCCCCATGCCTTTGGGGTTATATGCCTTTGGGAAATTTCAAAGAACTTTCTATTTATTAAATTTATTAGCTTTAAAGCTCTCATATATATTGAAAATATCTTATTTCAGGATGTCATTTATAGTATTTTATTATTTAAAGTAGTTTCAAATTTTTAGATAATCAAATTTATTTGAACATTCTCTAAATCTTCTTTCATTTTTATGCTTAGCATGCCCTTCTTATTGAAATAGAATGGGATTATTCTCACACAGTTTCATTCATGTGCTTTTTAATTTTGTTGTCTTTGCTTTTAAACTCTTTGGTACATTTATTTTAGTATAAAATATAAATTCAACTCTTCCTCTATGCAAGTCTCTGGTCGCATTCACTTTCTAAGCTCCTCTGCTTTCTGGGAGTGATACAATGACCTGTGCAACTAATTTAGACAGGGCAACAACATGTGGCCTCTGCAGAGCAATGAAGTCATCAGGGGCCACTAAATTCAACTATTCACAAAATATCTAACAGGACTCTGACATTGGAAGTTTAAGCAAACATGCTGAATTTAAAATTAAGCTAACACTGGAAATAAGGCCATATATTTCAAGTTACTATTTCATTAAATTAAATAGTAATGATTCCAAGCAGACTTTTAAGTTACTATTTCATTAATAAGCAGTAAGACTCCAAGCAGCCTACCCATGTAAGTTTAGGTTCAACACTAAATTCTTCTGTTTTAGCAGCTCAGTATTGAACACTATTCAGTGTTTATTTGGTCTGCTTCTCATTTCTCTTCTTTGTCTTAAGGCCCAGATTTTCCTATTGGATTTTACTGGCTGAAAAGAAGGCTATAATTGTCCCATAGTCAGGGGGCTCCTGATATTTGTGAGAGGCATGTCTGGAGACAAATATCCAAAATCTGTCAATGTCACTGTAGCCTGAGATAGTCCTGATAAAAAACAGCCAAGTAAAATTAAACAATGCAAGCTTTGGATAAGTACTTTGTAGCACTGTTTTGCATCAGTGATTAATTCATCCAGACAGGAATTTGTTTCCATAAAACTTAAACCAATTATTTCCATACCAGTAAAATCCCTTCTAGTATCAGGGAAATCCAAACCATGGAAAATTCATGTTTACTATTTGCCTTTAAATGGTTGTCAAATTTATATGTAGGGTTTTTATTAGCTCATTTAATTGTTAGTCTGAAGAATAGGTTATGTGATGTTTTCCCCAATCTACTTTTTCTCCGATTTGAAAGACAAAGTATTATCAAGGAAATCAAAAATGGGGGAAAAAAGAAAGAAAGAAATGGAAAAATTGATATGTAACAAAGTGCAAAGGACATAAAAACTTGATGAATATACTTTATTATTGTCTTAGAGATCAAATCAAATTTCTCTGAACCCAATTTATACAAGATATTCAGGTTCAAATAATTTTTTTTCTCCTAACAAAGTTCAGGAATTTGCTTTCTGTTTTTCTACTACTTGTTTAGAATCATTGAATCTGTTCTCTACTTATGCTCGCTGAATGTATTACTTCAATTCATGAAGGAATCACCAGATATCGGGCTTATTTTCTAGAAATTGGTAGATTTGGATGCATAATTGTTAATATTTGTAGTAGTCAACCTGTATCTAGATAAAGATTAGGTATAGTTATTATAATACTGGAAATACATATATAGGACAGAACACAAAAACTAAGGATGACAAATGGGTGCTCCTAAAAGACATTCTATTTGCAGAGGTTCTCTCCATGTGTCTTTTGGATAATTGATTGTGATCCAGTTTAAGAATTAATTTTTAAAGTACCCTGTTTGTTGTCAAAAGTATGTATCCTCTGTGTTTTAGTAAGTTATGTTTTCAAGAATGATGACCCAATACAGTTTTTAAATGAAAGTTGCCACAAATATTAAGCAAGTCCTTGAAAAATTTCCAGGTAAATAGTCCTAAAGGAAAGAGTTTTTCAACTACCATATATAAGGCTGCTGTCTGCTACATCTATGTTAATCATACTTCTCAATAGTTTTAGTTCTCATATGGCATTATCTATTTATATTTCAAAGTATTTATAAGAATGTTTTAATCCTATCTTAGTTAATCTCATAAGAAATAGGAAAACATATGAGCTTAGGAAAGGTTTTTAGAATAGGAACTATGAATTTTTATTACCCTGCAGTCTCAATGCAAGCCCAATATTTCTCCATTCTTCCCTTTTTTTCTGATCAATAAATAGATGTATACAGGGAGCAGGAGGAAAGTGTTTCACAAAGTGACACATATTGCAAAACTGCAGGACAACTTTACCAAAATGAATACTATTACAGAATTAGTGAAATTATGTTTCAACCTTCCATTGTAAGTATGAATAAAATATAAGGTATACATGTGCATTAAAATATTACCTTTAGAAAAATTAATACTTTAGGAAAATCAATTACACTATGAGAATAAATCATTCTATCAACAAAGCCATTGTATTAAGTCTACATTTCATCGTTTAAGTTAAAAAAAGTTATCTACAAAGGCAAGTAATTTATAGCTCAGTTAACATATATTCAAAGGGATACATGTATAGAACAGTGACAGAATAAAATCTTTGCCCTGTAACTTTACTACAGGATTCCTTCAATGTAAACTGCAATGATTAAAATAGCATTCCTGAACTGATTTTCAGCAAATGTATATTTTCTTGTGAATGTACATATTGTAATTCCTAGTATTTTAAAATGCATTTGTTCCATTGAACTCATCTAATTGCATCTCAGAGATGAAAGTAATTTTACTAAACGACATAATAAATAACAGCATATTTATGCATACTGTATGAGCATGGCTATCCAAATGCTCATCAGTTCTTTAGGGTTTCCTTTTTTCTTTTTCTGAGTACTAGGGATCAAACCCAGAGCCACTTGAATGCCAGGCAATTGCTCTAGCACTGAACTACATCCCCAACTGATCAGTTTTTTTGGACATTCATGTACTCATTACAGTGAATATGTTCAGTGTGGTGTGAAGTGCACCTCAAGAGGCCAGGCTTTGACTGTGATCATGGAGATGCCCCACATCAGGCATGAGTGTTTTGATTATATTTCACTTAATTTGCATAAATCACATGATCCTATGTTGAATACCTATGATCACCAAAATATAATTTTATAATAGCAAAGCAGGAAATTTAAAAGAATTTTATATTCATCACTAACAAATAAAAAATAAAGTTGTCATGCTCTATCAAATGTAAACAATGTCTATAACTGAGAACACAACAACAGACAATCTTGGTTTTTTTTATACACATGCCACACGCCTTGTTTTCCATTTGAACATGGCCCATGGTTAATATCTACATAAATCAGTTCTTAAGCATATAGCTTTAATAGCACTTGGATTACCTACGTAGTGTTACAGTAAAATTCACTGAAGGAATAACTTGAAGGATATGTTACTTCTCCAATTTTGACAAAATCCCTTTTCTGGCAGGGCATAGGATGTCCACATTTTAAGAATGACAAAGAATGTGGGCTTATTCTCAGCTGTCATTTTTAACAAATTATAACTATGCCATATTGCCTGTTATTTGTTGACTTTTAATTAAGTTAGAAAAAAGACACATGCCCTCAATCTTTTGAAGTTGGTTAGGTGCCAGGCTAGCTTTTGGAATAAAAGCCTCAGCTGAGACAGAGCACAAATAATAACACAAAACTCCAAAATGATGAGTATAAACAAACACATGAATTATTACTACATAGATATTCCATCTGAAAAATGCCAAGTTGTTTTTTTTAAAAAAAAACATGACCTATGTAGAAACAATAACATAAACTTATTACTATATGTTTATAGATCAGGTTGGGCCTGCAAAATGATGAATGATACATCCCTGAAAGTTAAAGAAATGAGAAAAGAAATAGGAAATAGCTTTTCTTAGTACAAAGACAAAAACTCTAAAAAGTGGCTTAGCTATACTCAATTATGATATGCTTCAGTTTTGCTAAATAATCTCAAAAATAAAGAATGAAGTTATATTTTGCATGGAAGTTCCAGATTATGGATAAAATTATATTCATAGTTTCAAATAATATGAATGTTATGACCAGCTGTTTCAATATTTCCTAAAATAGGATTGTATAGAATTCTGAAACATTTTTAGCTATCCTAGAAGTTAAGTAGGTTACATGTACTGGTAAGCTTTTTGTTACTGTGACAAAATACTTGAGATAATCAACTTAAAAAGAGAACAGGTTTATGTTGGTTCACATTTGCAGACATTTCAGTTCATGGTTGGCCCCACTGTCTTTGGATCTATTATAAGACAGCACATCATGGTAGGGAGTGCAGGGTAAAGATAGATGCTCTTCTCAGGTCACAAGAAAGCTGAGAGAGAGCAAGTGACTGATTGTGCCACAAATTCTTTTCCAGGGCTTAAAATTTTCTACTGGGCCCAACCTTTTAAAAATGTCTACCATTTCTTAATAGTGGGACCAAGCTGGGAACAAACCATTTTCACAAGGCTCCTAAGGGACATCACAAATCCAAACCATAGTACCACTTTTTAAATTCTTTCTAAGCTCTACAGTTCTATGAAAATAACTAGAAAAATAAAATCTTCAAAATCCAAGGTTACATTTTAAAGAAATAATTAAATTAGTTGTAATGAATTTATAAGTTTTTATAAAGCTGCATTTACTATACTAACCACAAGATTACAGAAACTTCAGAAATGATATCATCTGTTCTAACCTTCCCATTTTTTTATTGAAAATTGAGGCTCAGAGACAGGCAGAAAACTTTTATTTCATATAGGTATGGTTTAAAAATTACTATGAAGAAAATAGCTTACACAATAACCAATTTATTCACACCAAGTGAGTGAAAGGACATTACTTTCTGCATTGTATAAATGTGGAAATTGAATGTCAGAGAGGGTGAAATGACTTGTTAACATCAATAGCCATCGTACAGTGGCAAAACTAGTACCAGAATCTTGTCTCTCTCCCTTAGTCTAGTGTTCTTTTATGAACACAGAATTTCATTGGAAAATTACCTACTCTTTTTTGTTCCCATTATTTTCTTTAAAGATATTTTCAATGTCTATTGAGTTACTATGATATATAAATGATAGTGAAGAAAATCTTTTTATTTTGAGACAAGGTCTTACTAGTGGCTGAGGCTGGTCTCAAACTTGCAATCCTCCTGCCTTAGTCTCCTTACTTGCTGGGTTTACATGCATGCACCACTATGCCCTGTACAAAGTACATTTCTTAAAAAAGTACCCCCCCACACACACATACACACACTCATGTGAACATGGTGTGCACTTGAAAATTTTACAGTTGTTTTGTTGTTATTTTTAGTCAATGCATAAGAAAAACTTGGGGACATTTTAAATAGTATTTCTCCAATAAAATAAATGTAAAGAGTGGCCTCCAAATATTTTTATGTATTCCTTGCTTATAATGTTACCATTTTCCTTTATACAAATTTATTTGTCATATATAAAAAGTGAGATTTAGTGCATGTTTTGTTAATAGTTAATGAATTGACATGTCAACTATTAGCATTCTGATTTATATAAAATTTTCATACATAGTACATAAAATACAGTTGAAATGTTGACACCTGGAATAAAACCTTGCTTGCTTTCTATTTTAAAAATAATAGCTCAGTGGTAATTCCTTTAAAATTATTAAAAATAATTTTCGATGTTGGGTGGAAATACATATTTTAGGGGCAAAAAATAACCCCAGTCAGAATTTTATGAACACTTTCCAGAAAGCACAGTATTCAATTCCAGTTAAATTTTTGTTTCAAATAAACATTTTGAAACTAGGCCACATCCTGCAGTGCGCTTGCCAAAAATGAAAATTTCAAAATCTAAATTCATGTTCTACTTCCCAAGCACACACAGAAGTCATCTTCCATTTAATCTAGCCAATTTAGAAATGACTATTAAGACTTTGAAGAAAGGATATTTTCAAAATGTAAACGGAGTACAAAGTAGATCTTATAAGTCAACATTACATCTGACACAGATGACTCTATGATATAAAACACGAGCCACTGCAATGACATGGAGCAGTGTATGGAGATCAGTTTCTGCAGATGAAAGCCACAGCATTAAATGTGGAAACCTGCAGCACTTTGGCATCTGATGGCATTTGGTGACAAGACGCCAGAGGTACTTTAAAGGACCAACAAGCGTAATGATAAAAGTTCTCCTAACTCTCCTGTTCATAGGGCTGATGATGTTAATGTTTACTAAAATGGACTGATTACAGCCACCTGCTTCTAACCTGTCTGGTGGCCTCACTCTATGACCCAACAGCTGGAAAAATGACATATTACAAAGATACAACTATGAGGTTCATTCTCAGTTTTTCCAGCAATGATAGATGCTTATATAGTTGAATACTTCTTTTCATTTACAGGAAGGTTTGATCAAGATAAGTGGTAAAGAAGATGACAATTAAATAGGCTTGAACTTATCCAAAGAATTTAAAAAATATTTTTGAAATGTTTAGCTGATACATAGTGGTTGGATTCATTTGTGGGGTAGAATGTGGCATTTATATGCAATGTGTAATGATCAGATCAGGGTAATTGACTTATGTATCACCTCAGATGCATGCAAGTTTCCTCATGGTGATAGGTTAAAGAAACAGTTCATGAGTCAACACTACTGGTCTGAATCCTATAGGAAACTAACTGTAAGGCATCAAAAAATTCTAAATTTGAACAGATTTCCCTAGTGGTTTCAAGGATGTGTTTGTTAAGATAGGAACAGATCACATATAATTTCACAAATTATTAGCTTGGTTTAAATTTTTTAATTATTTTAGATTTATAGCATCCATTTGTACTTTTGTCCCAGGCCATGCAAATGTTAAGGGTAGCTTCATGGAGGCCAGGGGAATTTACCTGCATAAAATGTTAATCATTCATGAAGTAGATCAGGAAACCTGTTCTTCCTCCTCAGTATGTCAAAATTTAACTTTTATTCTCAGGATTTTAAGTTGATAAGAAAAGAAGAACAGAATATTCATGTAGCATTGACCAAATTCCATAGCTTACACATTCAGAAAAAATGTAACAATCTGTATTAACACTTATTAGTAGACATTGCCCCTTTTGGAATGAAAATTCAAATAACCCCCTAACACCACTGATTTCTGTTTCTTTATACATTTTTCTTCATGTCCCAAGCACCATGATACACTCCCTGTGATATCTGTGATAGCGATGAATATTGTACCTAGGCCTTAAGTCAATGGAAGTCCTGACCTTAAATGAGTTTCATGGGACCTGAAGCAAATTAAAAAACAGATTCAATATCAGGGGTAATTTTAGACACTAAACGTTCAAGTTCCATATAAATCACTTAAGTAAACTGGGTCAAAGAAAGTATCTTTTTCTTGATGATTAACTGATCTAATATTTTTTTTTTTTTGAGATCCCAAAATATCCCTCCCACTGATAATGACATAATGACATTAACCTCTAGGGGGCTCCACTCTAGGGCAAGAATGACCTTGTAATCAATCTCTCTCTCTCTCTCTCTCTCTCTCTCTCTCTCTCTCTCACACACACACACACACACACACACACACACACACCAAAAAAAAAAAGGAGCCCTTTGCAATTTATAACAAGATATGAATAATTCTAGGCAACAAATCATGTTGTTTGAAGATATTTTCCCTGGGTCCTAGGTATTTGATTATATATAATCATTGAATGATTTTACATAATAATTTATTGAGTCCTAGCAATTTAGTGACCTTAGAATTTGCACTGTAAATTCTATTCAAATAGTATATTTTAAGGAAATTTTCTGAATTGATAATTTTATTTATATTATAATTGGAATCCATAAATATCTATCAATTGTTTTGAATAAAATCAATGTATAAATAAGAAAGTACAAATAGTAACAAAATATTATAAGATATTTCAGCCAGAATAATAAGAGGTCTGAAAACATTTTAAGTAATTTTAAATATCTGAAGGTTTATAATGTTTGAAAGGTGTTATTTTCTGAATGATTTCAGTAAAAATATATAGCTGAATGCAGAAGGTGAAAGATTACTAGAATGCAGTTCTTCTCCAACTTTCGAACACCTAGAGTTATTGAAAATAGGCCCAGTGCTTTCTGGGTAATCCTTGTCCATCAGTTAATGAATGAAAATTGACTGAGTTGGAACTGCCAGCCATATTTAAATTTCTTCATAGGTTGGGTATCTGAGCCCAGAAACTAAGAGAATTTTAATCAATAGTTTCTGTGACTCATAGATAATAATTTCCTGTAAAAAGGCAACATAATTCTCCATTTTTCAGGGTTTCAATTTTTTGCTTTTGAATTATACGAGGACCTCTTATACTTATCTTTGACTCATCTACCTCATTCAGTAGCCATTTATTTGCCTATATTTGTGAAGATCCATGAGGAAAAGAGAAATAAATATTATCCAGCCTTTTCCATAAAACATTTCTTAAGGGAAAGTTAAAGAGAAGTTAAAATTCAAATCAGTCATTAATTCAATTTGTGAGAATAAAGTAGGTTTAACGTGTGGGGCATCATGGTACATTAAAAGAAAGTAGAAAATAAAATGCTAATAACAACTTTCTAACATGTCTATGGCCCTTAATTATTCATATATTTCTCCCTCATAGCACAGTGGCACCAATTATTTTGAGACAGTTTTGCTTCTTAGCTTAAAAAAATAAATTGTTAGGGAAAAAAGGCAAATATGTGTCCAACATACATATTTTACTAAAAAGATAGGTGCCGCAGTCCGGCTGCAGCAAAATAACCAGGGGGTGACGAGCAACTTGTGTACATTGATACAGCAGGAGTGGGAGCCGTTTATTGTAGGACCAGAGGGGTATATATCCATTACACACAGCTTATCTTAATTAACATAAACTAGATACAGCAGTCAACCAATAAGGACTCTCCATACTTAATGGCTCGCTGGCATTACTTCACAAAGTAAATGCCAGGCGCCATCTTGACTTGTTTACAGACCCTAACAGATAAGGTATAAAGTTTTCTATGTTTTATGAAATATAATAACAATGAAACAATATTGCTTCACAATGATGAATTTTACATTTATCAAATATTGACCTGATACTCATGCCATGACAATTTAGAAGTGATGACTAGCTATAAAGATAAATCTTGGAATAGAACTAGAATATGAACTGATGTGTTAAATAAAAACTCCACATGGCTATTCTTCCAGATCAGTCAAGTGACCCTTGCACAATGTGAAAGTTATATTATCTCAGTGCATAGCCTTAATCAGTCTATAGGCCCCAATGAGAATATTTTCATTTATACCATTTAGAAGAATTTCAATATACAAAAGAATCTGATGTAAAAACCAGAGTTAACTCTGGAACATAAATTAACTAGGAACTCATGAACTTGTTCATGGTATATTTATGTGTACATTTATATGAGTATAAACAAGTCACTTCACATTTCTGTGTTCAGATTTCTTTTTAGTATATGAGGTTGGATTGATGAACACTTATATGAGTTTATATTTTATGGATATTTTGGTCAAGTCTTCTTCAATCAGAACTCAATTTTGGTAGGAAAAGCAAATTCTGAAAAAAAAAACCTGCCAATGTAACTGTACATGTGTTTTAAATATGGGAAGTTCAAATAGTTCTAAAATCCAGAATTTTTGTAAAGACAATATACTCTGAGTTATTTTTAAAACAATTACATGCAAATACCTGCAACTTTAGATTCCTATTTCTACTTTACATATGAAATGTTTTTTCTAATTTTGTATGTTCTTATATTATTGTGCGTCTAAATTCCTATTGCCACACTAACATTTAGTACTTAAAAATTCCTCACACAATTAAGCTTTTTAAGTTTTTCCCACATAAATTACTCACATTGGCATAGCCTCTCTGAGATAGCTAATGTTATGTCCCATTTTAAAGATGCTATGAATAGAAATAGCCTAACCTGGAAACCTTGATTTTACTACAGTAAAATTTTGCTACCACAAAATGTTTTGCATTCTGTTAAAATTAGAACAAGAGAAGTTATTCATGCATTCTATCTCGATTTCTTTCATAGTTTATCTTCTAAGGAAAATAAAACCATTATGATTGCTACAAATCAGAAAAAGCTATAATTTATTCCATTTTGAACATGGCCTAATAATTATATTTTAAGAAGAAATATGTCACAACATACATCACTGAAACAGAGAACAAAATACTAAACAGAAATCATTGAAATCAAAATTCGCAAAGAATTTCTAGAGTAGGTTGTTTGAAAGTTTACCTAGCACAAATAGTAATTCCATGAGTTAGAAATGCAACAGGACAAAATAGGAAAAAAGAGAATTCAGAAGTACTAGGGATTATTGTTTCAATATGAGGAAAAATGACATTCATCAGATAGAACAAAATTATAACAAGTATTCCTTCATAACAATGCAACTGGGAACTTACTAAGGGTGCCAAAGATAAAAAAGTAATCTCTGACATTGTCAGTAATCAAAATATCTTCTGTTGATTTAACCTTATTTTTTCTTTTCTCTTTTTTACTTTTCCTTTCTTTTCTCATTACATTGAAGTGATTGCTATCACAAATACTCCATATATGAGAACTTAAATGCTATTAAACAAAAAGTTGCTGTACATACATGAACTTGGGGAAATGAATAAAGTGGGCTATTTCAGTATGAATTTAACAAGATTTAAGAAAAACACTCTCACAATGGGTAACATCTTAAGGCAAGTGTAAAAAGGGTTATATGTCATAACAGATCTTGCCCATTATTCCAATATGGTTTGGAATAGCCAGAGCACAAGATCACTTTTGTCTTTACCTTGAGATAGCAAAGCAGAGTTTGAAGCTTACAGGCTTTATTCTTTCCCTATATGTCCTCAGTCAATTCACTGATACCAATTTTAAATGTTTGATATAAATTAGAGTCACATGTAAAAACACACTTTCACTTTTAATATCTGGTGAGCAGAACAGAAATCACAATTCCAAAAGAATAAATGGAGAAGTAATTAAAAATGCATATAGGAGGGGCAGGGGTTGTAGCTCAGTGGTAGAGTGTCTGCCTTGCACATGTGAGGCACTGGGTTCAATCTTCAGCACCATATAAAAACAAACAAATAAAAATATTGTGTCCATACACAACTAAAGAAATGTTTACAAAGAATGCATATAGGAATTTGAGAGATTGTTAATCTTTTTAAAAGCTGACAATAAGTCAGTAATAGTGATAATATTAATAGCTCTAAGCAATGATCACTATGTGCAGTTAATATTTTAAGATTTTTCAGTTTTCCCAAACATTTTCTACTAATTTAATCAACTTCAGTGTTCATTTAAATTAGAATGTATTGACACATAATGAAAGCAGAAATCTGATAATGTTAAATTATAGGCATTGTGATCTTCAAAATTTGAATTCTAATTATCTTTTAATGCAAGCTAGATTTTGAAGGCCAGGGATAATGAAGGAGTGGAAAGAAAGTAGAGAAATAAGGAGATATAGCATATTTTATTCACTGAACATTGTCTTTCACATTAGATGTATGTTGTGGATGTTTAATTGACAAAATTATTGTGATGACACTTGGTGTTTCACTGCCAAGGACTGTTCTCTCATGAGCAAAGAATGACTTGGGTGAACATATAAAAACAGCAGGGGTGCCAAGGAGAAGAACCACCTGCTCTAGAGATGGCATGACTAATTTCAATATGTTATGATAACCTGCCTAAAAGAATCAATTTAATTGACAACTTTTCCATAAGGACAAAAAGAGATACTTAGCAATATTCCTGTACCCTACAATAGGTTTATTTCTCATTTATATATTTAAAGGTCTTGCATCAATATATTAATTTTGTGAAAAAAATTACTTTCCAAATTAACTAATTTACCAATTGACAAAGGTAAAAGTTCTGAATGCATGACAAAGATAAGGCCTATAAACTATATTTTGAATTTTGTTATCTTTTCAGTTTTTTTCAATATTTTTTACCCGAATATAATAGTGTCTACTACTTAAGTCCATTAAGGTTCATTATTATGGGCTAAGCTAAATAATTAGTAGTTAATATGTTGTATTACTAGTAGTAATTATATGTAGTAATTATTAGTAGTAATAATATGTAACCAAATTAACTGCTAATAATAATTAGTAGTTAATATGTTGATATACTCACCACAGATTTAGCTGCTGAGCATCCTTGACTATAGTGAGATGAGGGGAAAGATCTGGGCCTCACTCTACGCACTTGGGAAATACTGCGTTGGACCCACTAATCACACACAGCTCAGCTCCAAGTTCTCGGCAGAGACACAATGTTATACTCAGCCACTTGCTATGGAGAGGCAGTAACAGCTTTCCTCCTCAACCTTTTTGAGCTCTGGGGAAAGCAGAATAATGGCTCCCAAAACGTCTTCATCTAATCTACACAGCAAAGGTTGCTCATCAGTTGACCTCAAGATAGGGAGAAAACCCTTGGAAATACAAGTTTGACAAACGGAGTTCTTAAAAATGAAAGTGAAATCAGAAGAGGAATCAGAAAGATGGCTGTGGACAAGGCATGACCTTGTTAGCTTTGCTTATGTTGGGATGTGCCAAGGAAAGTCCATGAAAGAGAAGACAAGAAAATGGATTCTCTTCTAGAACTTTCATAAAGTAACACAGTGATGACAATACCTTGATTTTAGTACAGTAAGACACATGTTGGGTTTCTGACTTACAGAATTGGAAGATGATACATTTGGCTTTTTTATAACTCTAAGTTTGTGGCAATTTGTTACAGAAGCATGAGGAAACTAATATAATCTCTTTTTTCACTAAGAAAGTAAGTAGGAAAAAAACCACAGAATCATGATTGAAGCCTTTCATTCCATTGTCATTTTCAGCTCTTAACTGAAATTTTACAGTGCATAAATATTAATTAACTTGAAAGGAAAAATTGATGACATTTGTTTATGGAATTTTTCAATTAATCAAGATCACTTGAAATTAAAATTAAGTATCAGCATTTATAAAAAGATAAAAAGATCACTCAATGTATCTTTCATTCTAGAAAGTAGATATTTATTTCCAAAGTTACAGATCTGCATGACTGGTAAATTCTTCTTAGAAAATAAACCTACTTATTCTATGTTAGCTCTGTATTTTTCCTTACCTTACTGGAATTCTAACAGCCATAAGACAGTACAATCTTTTGATCACCATTTTTCACTCAATGGAGTGAAAACAGTACCCTGAGGTGATGTTGTATAGTAATATTTCCAAGAATCTTATTGTAAGTATTTCAGTGAGATGCATTTTTATAAGAATTTAAAATGAGAAATATATAAAGAGTATATATATGAGAAATGTAAGTAGGAGAGACAGGTGGAGAAAACGTGCATATATACTTTTCTTTCTTCTTTTTTGTGGAGGTGGGGTACCAGGGATTGAACTCAGAGGTACTCAACCACTGAGCCACATTCCCAGCCCAATTTTTGTATTTTATTAGAGACAGGGTCTCACTGAGTTGCTTAGCACCTCGCCATTGCTGAGGCTGACTTTAAATACCCGATCCTCCTGTCTCAGCTTCCCAAATTCCTGGGATTACAGGCATGAACCAACACATCCAGCCAATATTCTTCTTTTCTTCAACAGAACTAAAAGTGCTATCACTAGGTGTAAAATCTGGATTATTTTCCTAGTGCTACTGAAACCCAAGGCTATGTTTGAGAGGGTGTGTTGGTAGTTCTCTTTGTGGCATGGCTAAGTCCCCACATGAGGTTACCCCAGGTATCATAGTAGATGCACAAACTTATTGTATAGAACTTCCTCTCTGAGGTTTTTCTTCCTCTTTGGATCTATATTTCTTCCCTTAGTATTTTCTCTTTGTCACCTAGAGGAAAAGGCTATATTGAGAGTAAGGAGACACAGCCCTAGTTTTTGGTTCTGTAACCAAAATATTTAACTATATGCATACAACTTTCCCACCCAGCTCTTAGTTTTTCCATCTGTGGATGAAAGGCACTGGATTCAGTGATGTCTGCAGCCCTGGGAGAATCTGAAATGTTAGGATGTTATGGGCTGGATGACACCTACCCAGTCTTACCTTTCTGGATTATAGTTCTTACAAGGTAGCTAGGAGTAAAGCTTCTGTCACTGCTACCTTAGAGCATGTTTTCATTTTATGAGATGCTTACTGAGAAAGGAAATACACTACCAATGGGTGAATCTGTAATGAAAGAATTTCAGCATGCAGTGTGCAGTGAATTGGTTTTCTTTCTGAAATACCAGTTGGAAGAAAAACACAATCCTGCTTTTTGCCAATGGTCATGACACAACTTAGAATACAAGGCAATTTTATTATTGAACAACTGGAACTCTCATTTAAAGAACAAATATGGATGAGAAAAGCTAAGCCTATATTTCAAAGGAATGTTCCAGACAGCTTGGATGTTGGATGTTGGATGCATCTTAGATCCTACCAGGCCAATAAAGTACAACCTCAGAAAAATAAATCTAAGTCCCAAGTAATTCCTAGTTTCCATCTGTCCTCTAGACAAAGGCAGAGATTTTTCTGTATTTCTCCTATTGAAATATGATGGAAAATTCCTGTGTACTCATATAAAGGTGATAGGATGCTTAATAGCTAAGCTAAGAAGCCCTTTGAATCAGAGACCTTTGCTGATTTCATCTGAGCCTTTTTCACCTACCAAAAATATTACAGTGAACACAGCAACTCCACAGGGCCAAGTTCAGCTTGTAGCACAAACACCTCCTTCAACAGCTGAGCTAACTGCTGGTGACCAAAGGCTCTTTTAATTGCCCCTCAGAAGTACATGTAATGAGAAACCCTTAGTGTGGATTGGCTCAGGACCAAGACCTTTGTGCCAGTTCAATCTTCTTTTGTGCTCCCTCAAAGTGTTGCTGGTATACGAGATTACCCTGCTTCTTCTTTATTTCTTTTCCTTTTTCGTGTATTTGGAGAAATCTCTTCCTACCTGCTCCCACTGTTCCTAAGCCAACATCTCTTTGGCAGCATTTTTCACGTTGAACATTTTCCCCTCCAACACCCAATCTCTTCAATAGTTCAGACTCTTTACCAACCAACAGGCCCTTATTAATCCATCTATTCATTCAATTTATTGATCTTTGATGTTTTCCACCAGTGATACAAAGGCTATAAAAGATGCAGTCTCAAATTAAGGAAACCTCACAGATCATTGAGTAGAAAAAAATCTCACATGAGAATACTTAACGACAGAATGTGTACAATTCCCAGGACATAAGAGCACAAAATGACTTTCATTCCTCTAAGAGCTGGCAAAGGCTTTTATAGGCGCTGGATAGCTACACTGCCTTGAATTATCTAATTTATTGCATAAATTTCAAATAAACAATGACCTGGTCTGTAAGGTCATTAGAGCTCTCAATGGTGACTTTCAAATAAAGGAACAATCCACAATGTGTGCTGATGTTCAGTAAACATCATGGCATCATGGAAAAGCTGGTTTTTGTTGTACTTGATGTTGATTTCTCAAATTCTTCTTCCTTTCACATCTCCTTTATTTTCTCAAGAAACTTCCTTTTGTCCTTTAGTGAAGGGCTGATCTCTATCAAAGTGTGGTACAAAGAAAAGAACTAGCAAATTCTACTTTTTGTCGTTGTTGTTGTTCAGATAGGTAGACAGCCCGGTCAGTGTCAGAGTGTATAGTGTGATTATTTTGTTGGCCTTAGTCTCATTCTCATATATAATGAAAGGTGGTAGGTTGAAGGTTGGCTGGCCGTTTTGCAAATGGATGCATTCATTTAAAAAAGATTCCAGAAAATAGAATGTTATCTATTTAGGGTCATATTTAGTGCCTTATCTAAGTGAGTAGATCCCTAATGTTTATTTCTTTGGGCATATATTTATATATAAAATTTTTTGAGCACTTGCTATCTGGGTAAGATTTACGATAAACACAAAAACAAAAAGTATCCTCACCACACTTGGAAACAACCTGTTTTGTTCCCCATTTGCCTATTCTCAGGTTTGGTTCATTCTGTTTACTTTTCTTTACTATTGCTAATCTAATTATATTAGCATGATTATTTGTAGGTGTAACTCTGTTAGTATAATATCAGTTCCTTGAAGGCAGGGACTACACTACATTCACTTCCCTTCAATGTCTGGCAGAGGGCCTATATCTGAATGGATTTTACAGTTGAGAAAGAAAACAATACATTGAATTTAAATGATGTGGCCAAGATCCCAAGTATGTTAATTGTGCTTTCCTTTTTGTAAGTCCTAGATTCAGAAAACAATGGGTGACATATCTAACAATAGATTTAGAGAGTATGAATCCAGTTTGCTCATTATTCATCTCTAACCTAGGCTATGAATTCAGGAAATGTAAAAAAAAAAAAATTAGAGAAAATTTAGAGAGTTTCTGGAATGCTCTACCATTCTTCTCTCCTGGCCCTTAGACACAGCTTTCTTCTCTAACCCAGGCTAATTGTGTGCTTTCTAGCATTGAGGGAGGCTAAAATCGTAAGGATTCCTCTAATTGAGGTGGGTGGAGGAGCAGAATTTGGAACCCAGACTATATTGAGAAGTGCCTTCACTTCCAATGTTGGATCTAGCAAGGATGTATGTGTTTTCCTATTGCTCTACTGTGTATCTGAAAACAGGGTATTTTGAGAGTTTGAAGGCACTACTCCTAAGATTTCTTTCTATAAGAGAGTCTCAGCAGAAAGTATTTCTGGGAAGACAAGAGCTGAGAAGAAGTTGCAAGTTTCCAGTTAGTGACCTATAGCCAGAAGGCTCCAATGGCGAAAAATCTCAGAGAAAGGTACAAAATGCTTTGTGAGAAAAATAGCATACATTTAGATCTCCTAAACATAGGATAGCATCACACTAGATTAAAGAGCACCATATACCAAAGCCTATTGTATTCTTGTTTTCTTCCTTAAATGATCTGAACCTGGAAGAGCCATAAGAAGTAGCTAGTAGCTGGTCTATAAAAGAGATGTTGAACATTCATATTTGCTGACCATTTGTATTTCCTTATTTGAGAAGTGTGATTTTAGTTCTTTTGCCCATTTATTGATTCTGTTGTTTATTTGGTGTGAAGCGTTTTGAGATTTTTGTACGTTCTGTATATTAATGCCCTACCTTAGCAGCAGGTAGTAAAGATCTTCTCCCATTCTGTACACTCCCTTTTCATGTTTTTATTTGTATCCTATGCTGTGCAGAAGCTTTTTAATTTGATGCCATCCCACTCATTGATTTTTAATTTTTATTTTTTACACTTTAATAGTCTTGTTAAGGAAATCAGTTCCTGTGCCAACAAGTTGGAGTGTTGAGACTACATTTTCTTCTAGCAATTGCTGTTTCTGGTATGATTCCTTAGTGTTTGACCCACATTGAGTTAACTTTTGTGCAGGGTGAGAGGGGTCCAATTTCATTCTTTTATATGTGGATTTCTAGTTTTCCCAGCATCATTTGTTAAAAAGGCTATCTTTTCTCCAATGTATGGTTTTGGCACCTTTATCTGATGTTAGATAACTGCATTTATGTGGGTTTGTCTCAGTATCTCTATTTTATTCCATTGGTCTTCATGTCTGTTTTGGTGTCAGTACCAGTGAAATGAAAATCAAAACTACACTGAGATTTCATCTCACTTCAGTCAGATGACAATTATCAAGAACACAAATAATAATAAATGTTAGTGAGAATGTCAGGAAAAAAGGTACACTAATACATTGTTAGTGGGACTGCAAATTAGTATAATCACTCTGAAAAGGAGTATGGAGATTTTTCAAATAAATAGGAATGAAACCACCATGTGATCCAGTTAACCCACTCCTCAATATATGTGCAAAAGATTTTAAAGCAGCATACTCTAGAGATGCCACCACATCAATGTTTATAGCAGCACAATTTACAATACCCAGCCTATGAAAACAAAAACAACCTAGGTGTCCTTCAACACATGAATGGATAAGATGGTATAAATACCCAATAGAGTATTACTCAGCCTTATAAAACATGGCTTTATGGCATTTGACAGCAAATAGATAGAACTGGAGACTATCATGCTAAGTGAAATAAACCAGTCCCCACAAGTCAAAGGTTGACTGTTTCCTCTGATATGCACAAACTAATCCTAAATAAGGGGCAGGTGTGGAGGGAGAAAGTGAAAGGGATAAAAAGGAATGAGAATCTCATCAAAATAGAGGAAAAATCAGTAGAGTGAATAAAGAGGATTGAGGTAGAGGAAGGAGAGATGAGAAAAGGAAATGGGAAGAAAGTAGAATACATCTGACCAAATTTTTCTACGTACTTACACAAACATAGTATAGTAAATATGTAGATCAAATATATCCACAGCGCACAAATTTTAAAATTTATAAATAAATTGCAGAAAGATCAGTAGAGGGAGGAGAGCAGGGGAAAGGAAGAAGAGGGGGAAAATGTCAGGGACTAAATTAGAGCAAATTATAATCTATGCTTTTGGGTTGATGCCTACAGGTATCCTGATGTTGTATATAACTAAAGTGAAGTTTAAAAAAAAGTAAAAGAGAGAAGGTAGAGAAAAAAAAAACAAGAATACATCTACTGGTCCACTCCCCAGTGAATTGGCTCAGGTTGGGGAAGGGTTAGAGGAAGGTAAAAAACTTTAAAACTTAGTGAGAAAATAAACTTAGGTATTTGACTAGATTAGACTATTCAATAGCAATAAAATATAAAGCCTCAATGCATTAACACTTAGTACTACTTAGAAAATGAGGAAGAGAATTAGAAGCTGGAAATTATATTCCATGGAGCTTGTTGTTTAAGAAATGACAATGAGAAAGAAATAAGTTGCTGTCTGCTTATCTCCTATTAAATCTAGCCTGTTCAACAACTGGTTGCACCACCAATAGTAGAAACCAAGTTTTCTGACTCTCAGCCCTTCCCTGTAAAATAAAACCAGTAATAATAATTTGTTCTAAAATAGTAGAAGGTGAGAGACTTCAGGAACACAATACGCAAATGCAATTTTTAACTTGACTCTGTCCAGATTTGGAGGGAAGAATGGTAGTAAAGAAGGAAAGAAAGAGAGCAGAAGGGAAAGAGAAAGGAGAAAGGAAACAAAATAAGAAAAAAAGAAAGGAAGAGATTTTTCATGAGACATCTTTCAGATAAACTGGGAAATGTGACTATGGATAGGTTATTTGAAATTAAGAAATTAATTCTAAGTTCGTAAGTAATAATGACAGGATTGTGTTAAAAATGTACTTTTACATGAGTGATACGTGTCAGCATATGTATGGGGAAATGATATTGTGCCTGGTAATAGTTTTAAAGCACTCTGGAAAGAGGACAATGGAATAGATGATGTGGTGAGAAGTGGTTCAGCGGTAGAAGTCTCATACAGAATGCACAAGGTCCTGGACTCTATCCCCAGAACACCTTCCTCCAGATACTTCAGAAAATATAAAGGAGGTAAACACAAATAAAACAAATTGGAAAAATCCTTATAGTTGTTGAATATGGGTCATAGGTACCCAGAGGTGCATTGTTCGATTCTGTCTTTACTCAAGTATGATTAAATTTTCTACAATAAAAGCAACTCAGTGAGACACTGTCTCTAAATAAAATACAAAAAAGGGCGGGGAATGTGGCTCAATGGGTAAGGACCCTTGAGTTCAATCCCTGGTGTGTGTGTGTGTGTGTGTGTGTGTGTGTGTGTGTGTATAGAATATAGGGAGTTTACAAGTCCATATATTTTGATTTATTCTAACTATGCCTTCTTTCTAATCTCTGACTTATATAAGTTAGATTCCCTTAAAAATCTCTTCTGCAAAGACATAATGCATTATGTCACACTACTTGTACACAATTTCTTCAGTTTTTAAGAGCATGGCTTATAAAACTAATACAATTTTTTAAAAAGCTATTATCTGTGTTGAGAAAACTAGAGTTGCCCTCCCTTGATGAAATAATTGAGAGTTGAAAGCTTCTAAGCATTATTTTATATAATAGTCAAGGCTCAAATTATTAAGGTCTCAGTTTCTATCTTTGCATCAATATATTAGATATCATATCTCTGATGAGGGCATCAGAATTTGTGAAAATTAGTGGAGGCTATTAAGATCAAGGTCCTTTGGCAAACTGTTTCCATGTGGAAACTAAGGAATGGAAAATGATCATCTTTCAGACACATCTAGGTAGAAGATAGCTGTATCTTCTTAGATGGAAACAATTCAGACTATGCTACCATGTATATTGTCAAATATAGCATTAGGGATTTCATATTTTAATGCCTATAATCTCAGGCATTAATGCTGATTAAATTAAAATCATCCAGGCTACAGTTGTGACATAGTTAAATATGCCCAATTATGTAAAAAAAAATACATACTCTCTTTCACACAAAACATTACACAATAAAAACCAATGGCTTGGAAGAATGTTCTAGAAACAATGGAGCTCTCTGAGAAACAATTAAATGCTGTTTTTGCACCATGAGTCTTGATGCAAAAACAGAAAACAACTATCAAAAACAAAAAAGACTTCAATGACTCTACAAAGAAAAGTAATATAGAAAGTTAAACTCTGAATGTAGAGAAGTTTGGGGAATTTCAGCCAATTTATTTCAGTGATATTTTACTTTTTTCATGTGCATCATAAAAATTTACCTGAATTTATCCAAAGTTTCTTTTCAATTAAGTTAAAACTAAAAACTCAATCTACCTAAAAGGGAAGTGTGTCATATTTTAATTGGCAATACTGTTTCTCTCTCTCCTCTCCCTTTCTCTCTCTCTCTCTCTCTCTCTCTCTCTCTATATATATATATATATATATATATATATATATATATATATATACACACACACACACACACACAAACACAAACATACACATATGTGTGTATATATACATATATACACATATATACATATATATATATATATAAAATGATGCATATTAAAATCAATAAAATACAGTATCCGAAAAGGGAATAAAATTTATTAGGGGAAACTACAGAGGATCAAAATATGACCTCAACTCTATGACCTCTCTTTAGAAGAATAGTCGTAATTTCACATCTTATTCCTTAGAATTGGGGACAAAATAGCAATGTTGTTTCCCCATTTATCTGGTCAATAGGTACACCTCTGCCCATTCATATATTCTTGGCTCAAGTTGGGGAAGGGTTAGAGGAAGGTAACACTCCCACACTCAAGACTGGGAGATTGGATAAACCTAAGTTGTCATCCAAACCACAATCAGTTCAGACAGGCATGAAGACTTTAGATTATCATGATAAAAAACCATAAGAAACTGAGCTGGCAAACATGGAAGTTGAGCCCCTCTTAACTTTATGATTCTCCTTCTAAATAAGATCCTCTGAGTCTGTAATTTATAAATACCTGAATATAAATTGTTAATTTGGACACTTACCCCTGGGTTGATTATCTCCAGCAACAGAAAAAGAAAAGTTACAATACATATGAGAAAATAGTATATCATAAAATTAATTCACAAGTCTTACATTTTAATTTTGATGTAAAATGCAGGAAAAAATAATTTGCAATACTACCCCAGTCCTATTCAGAGAATCACTTTTTAATTAAGTCTGTAACGTTATTTCTAATTCATCTTATTTACTTTTGAATCTTCATTCTCTTGGAGATACTAGTGATGCTTATGATAATTTTTTAAATATAAAGATGACTAAGAAACTTTATATTTTCTTTACTGAACAACTCTTGTTCTTTCCTTTGCATTTTTGATAGATTACCCTTCATGGAGTAAAATGTACCCTGACCTGCCTAGAATATTCAGTTTATTACAAGATGACTATGATAGCAAATTTGTTTAATCAATACCACTTTTAGAATGGAAGGAAAAGAAGTGAAGTCAAATATATTATAAAAGGTAACCAGAAAATGGAAAATGTGAGGAAGGAGGGGAAACAGAAGGAAGAGAGAATGTATGCCTTTCTTTGTTTGGAATGCCCTAACTAGGAACAATTTGTGAGAATGCGTTAGTTCTAGCTTTGAATCCTCTAAATCATCTCATGGATGTTTTTACACAAATGACAACACACATATTACTGGTTATGTCTATTAATTACCCTTGTTCTTGCCTCTGAATCTGTGCTTGATGGTTCATCCAACATATAAAATATTTACCATTAACAATACAAAGAATGTATTAATTACATGTTAAATGCCAAGTTATTTTTCAATTAATGTTAAGCATGTTATTCTTTATTTAAAAAATACTTTTCTCTAATTTTATAAGTATTTATCTTAATCCATGTAGGAAAACTAAAACCTTGTCAAAAGGCTGTTTGATTATTATGCTGGAAACCCAATGACATAAAAAATAATTTCATGAAAAATATTTGCACTAATCTTAGTAGTCTCTGGTAGCATGAAAAATAAATTAGTACTCTCCCCTGTTGAATATAATGCTCACCTACATGTACCTAAAGATTTAATGCAGGGAATCAAACAGTGCCCCATATTGACCCAAGAGGGCATATTATGGTTACATCAATGCACAGTGGGATGCCCCCACTAGAACTAAATATAAGAGCTTTGATTTCTTTGCTGAGGACCACCTAACCTAATTTTAGATAGCCTGAATCTTTCTCTGAGCAACTTTGTAGAAACTATACTTAAACTATACTATTCTGTTGTCTGGGAAAGCAGAGCAAAATATGCATCAATTAGCCTTTAAACAACTGCATTTTCAAAAAACATAAAAGTGGAAAGGATTGTGTGTGTGTGCGCACACACACACACACACATACACACACACACACACACACACACACCTCTGCTCCTGCTTTTCCTACAGAATTAAGTTTAGAATGCTATAATACTGGATAGATGTTTCTTAGAAAACATAACCAAATGATATTTAAATCTGTCTGTTACTAAACCCAGAAACTACTGAAAGCTGTGATGCATTTCTAGTGAGGACCTCACTTACCACATACACATGGGATTTGTACTTACCTTCCTAATTAATTCTTGAGTGTATTTTGTTTCAAATTTATTTTTCTCAAATTCAACATAATTCATCTCTTGTGTGATCAATGTGGAAATAAAAACAGACAAACACAACAAGCAGCATTTCAGACAGTACAATTAAACATGTGGTTTCTCTGGGCATACATTACAGCATCAGCATTTGCAGCTTGAGAAGACACATATGAGTCAGACTTTAAGTCTTCAATGGAACTGATATTTTCTTTTGCACATATGCTACCAAGATTACATCATCACAGTTGAACTGATGGTCCACTAATATTTTATTAAGAACTCCAAACTTGAGGCATTTTTATTCAAACCATAAAAATCCAGAGGATGTCAGCTTCTACCATGATAGCATATAAACTTAGATATTTATGTTTCTTTGTCTCTCTTTACTGTATGAAAATAATAACAACATTAATTTTGGATCATTAAAACTCTGTGCTATGACTTCAAGTTATGAGAAAGCCTCTATATAAAGGAAGGGATGTTTTGTTTACTATTCATAATCTCAAGTGAATGTGTGAGGTACATGATAAAATAAAGCATATAATGCATAAAATCAATAATAATATAGAATAAAAATGTAACAAGGTCAGAACCACAAAAATATTCTCTAAGGTACCAGGGATTGTGTTGGCACATTGAAAGGGATGAAGAAAATGTCACAGTCTTACCACAATAAATCTATCTGATATTATCATTGCAATCACAGCTGATGAGTGGGCCGATGACTTTGTTTATTTTCTTCACCTATATATCCCTACCATAGTGTTTGGCTTATGTTAATTATATAGTAGGCAAAAAATATTTGTTGAATAAATCCAATGTGTTATTTGGGCTTTACAAGAAATTTTTAGTATTACCATTATTTATTGATATAATATGCATTTGATTGGTGCTATTTTACTATTTGCAATTGTTATCAGTGTTGTACAGATGAGGAATTACAGTGTGAGAGAATAACATAAAATGGCCAATATTAAGTCCATTCTCTTCAGCCCTGACTCTAAGTACTACTATAACTTTTTTCTGTCTCTTGTTGATAGAACAGGCTTCCTATGAAACATTATATTGAAAAGGGTCAATATAGAACACTATGAGCAAGGCTGCTAACCAAAATTATATGAAGAAAATGGATATGAGCTAAAAATCAGAGTCCAGGAGGAGTAAGATAAGAAAGGAGTGATAATATTTAAAGCAGGAAGAGGTGGCACAAACCAGTGGAGACATGAAAGCACAATTTAAATTCAGGGTCAGATAAAGGATCCATAAGTCTGCAGTACAGTGTGGCATGAGGATGGGATTCCCTGGTCTCAGCGCAGTAAGTATTTAAAACAGGGTGGGATAATGCAGCAGTCAGAGGTTAGCAATAAGATAGGGAGTCAGGAATATAGAAGTCTAGCAGCTTTTGAAACCATAGATTGGAAATAAATCAGAGGTAATATTGGGGTTGGGTAGGGATTTATTGTCCTTTAAATGCCACATGTCCAGAATATGTATGAAGCTGTAAAAATATAGGGACAGTTGAAATAAGCCAAATCATTTAAGAGGATCACTTTCCAAACACAAAAGCCCTGCAGAGACATTAAACCAAGGTAAAGTGAGACAGAAGGTATGAATTAAAAAAAGAGTATTCAAGTCACATGAAAAACGTCAAAAACTGTGTAAATGAATGGAAATGGAGAATATCATACTAAGTAAAATAAGCCAAACTCAGAAACTCAAGGGTCACATGTTCTCCCTGTTCTGCAGAAGCTAGACTAAAATAAAGGAAAGGAGCAGGAAATGATAGAATATCATAAAGATAAAGAGAAGATCAGCAATGCAGAAGAAGGAGATCACAGGCAAGGTGGAGGGATGGGTAAGGGGAGGCAATGCAGAATGGATTCTTAACCAGAATCATGTTTTGTGTGTATATAAATATACAACAGGGAACATCACCTTTATGCATAGGTAGAAAAATTAATAGACGAGCTAAAGGAAGTCCAGTAGAGTAGAGGAAGGAGAATGGGTGAGGGGAAGGAGGACAAGAGGAAAAAGAGGATGGAAAAGGGTTGGGTTCATGAACTAAAACCAAACTCCATGCATGTAGCAGTTTGTTGAAATGAACCCAGATACTATGTGTAACTATAAAGCTCTAATTAAAATATTGAAAATTGTGTATAAGTTGGCAACAACAACCTTGAATGTCTCTGAGAGTGGAAGAATCTGAAACACAGCCCTAGAGCTGCCTTGTCTAAGTGACATATAATTAATTGGTTTTGTGGCACAGTGAGGGTTTCAAGTGGCAGCATTTTCTGTTGTTTTTCTCCTTACAAAGGGTTGTGTTACGGCAATGAACTTAATATTGAAAAAATAATTGTCAGATCTGAGTGTACTTTGGACTGCAAATGAATGTGGGCAGAAATATGTTTCATAAGGTGAAGAAAATATAATTCCAGGTAAAAGCAAATTTGGTAACAAGTGTGCTCTGACATGTTCACATTGCTGGATACTGAGAAATGCAGCTAGAAAAGTAGCTTGGAGACAGACTGTAAAAACCATGAATGTTTGATGAAAGAGTGTGGCTATTTTGTTCTAGGGAATTGAGAGGTGATAAAGAGTTTGGATTGGGAAGTAGTCTGATAGAGCATTAATTTTAGGAAGATGAACATGGCTACAATAAGGCCTAAGAATTAAAGATATGAATTGAAGGATACAAATTAGGAACCAGATGCAATAATTTAGAAATAAGGTTTAAAAAATGTGAATTATATCCATGGCAATAAGAATGTGAAGAATTTTGGAGTATTATAACAGTGGGAAACTACAGTGCTTGAATAGCCAGTGAGGGAATGATTTATAATGAAAAGGAAGATCATTTAAATATTGAGAGAGCTGAATCACTCACAAATACAAATATACACCCATTGCTGATATAATGGAAAAAGTATTGTGTTAATTATATAAAATATATTAATCATTCGCTCACTCATGGTGGATCTGAGATTTCAAGCCATGAAAGAGAGTCATGGGTAAAAGGCTCCATTAATCATACCGTATGTATTTTTACACATGTAGCAGATTTTTCTTTTTTAATAATAGTACTTAATTCTTTACTTAATAGTAATTTTTACTTAATATACTTAAGTAGTAATACTTAAAGAGCAAAGTTTTTACTTAATAGTAAAAGTATCAAGTTTTGAGAAACCTTGCAAAATCTCATGCATCTATCTGTGTTGAATGTCCCAAATTATATTATTTCAGAAAATGCATCAACATATATTTAGATAATTAAACGTTCTTTTAAATTTTGTATTTTGGCCAGCACAATATGCCAAATACAAACCTGTGTTGATGGCAGTTTTGGGCCCTCACCTGGTAGGCTATCTTTCCTTGGGTGGTACGACTTACCTGCCTGTTGGTGGTGGGCTTACCTACCAACACAGATCCCCCACATGTACCTGCTTGGAAAAAGGTCCCAGGAAGAGTGCAGAGCTAACTGCAAGGAACTCACACTCTTGATCATGGCTTCATTGGTGCAGACTCTACTCAAATGACCCCTAACTAATCAGCTTTTTATTTGTTTTCATTTTGGCAGAGCAGGGGAGTATTAAATAGTAAGTTTACTGGGAATACAATTACCACTATTAGTCTTTTCCACTTCCAAATACATTATACAATTAATATAAGTGATGATTAACTCTAAAAGTATCAGATAATTTATATTACCATCACGTGGAATCTGTCACATTCAAATTAAAGTAGGATAGACCATTGAAGTTCTCTTATAGACATCTAGATAAAATACAGAATCTGTACTTGAATTACTCTCAATGATGGTCCAATACCAATTTTACTTTTTCAAAATGCACTCAGGGCTAAAAGCTAAAGTAATAATCCAACAAAAGTTTTGGAGCTCAGAACTTACAACACAGTTTTCATTTCTTTCTTACACCATCTTTATTTCATTGTGTATTTATAATTTGTGAAATAAAAATGAGTGAGTTTTATCTAGACTTTGAAATTACGCATTTTACTTGGAGAATTTTGTTTTTATTAATATCTATTGCTCAATGCTTTTGGTTACTTGTTGCTACTTTTTAATGAATCAAAAATAACAACTATTTACAAATGGACAGATTTACTTTGCATTTCTGTGAAATTGGGGACCAGGGGGAATACTTTTTTTGATAGATAAAATTGTTAGGTTAAATGACAATTTGCAGACTTCAAATAAACTGAAAATGATAAAATAGTTCTAGGGAGACAGTTCTATCTTGTTTCTAAAATATTTTTGTTAGCAATGATGAAAGAATTAAAATTATGAGAAGTACAGCCTAATGCTGACAGAAGCGTTTGTTATCACCAGTGCTGCATGTTCTTTTCTGCCTATCACATTGTCTACTTGTATAGGTGGCTCTATCTCATGGCATCATGGTTGTTCTTACAAACATGGTAGGCAGTAGTCTGATGATGGTATAAAGGACATTATAGTTAGTACTCTGAAGGGCAAATCTTTGAAGACATTAATAACAAAGATTGAAATATTATCATAGCTATGTAGATATACACTTGAGTGCCAAAGATAAAACAAACACATGCTTTTGTTTCTGATCAGTAGGCATATGACAATTTTACATTTTCAATATGCTGATAGCTAATTTCTGGATTTTGTATGATTATACCCAAATTCTTGAATTTCTTTCTAACCAAACTCAAGCTTCACTAAAATTCAAACCAATGGGAATGTTCTGACCCATTCATTTCAATCACTGCGAAAAGCAAGCCAGCTATGCTTAAATGCAGCATCTGAAAAACAATATTAAGATATAGAAAGCAGGCTGGTTTGACAACTCTGGAATTTTAAAACAACCATAGCTATAATATGTTAATAAATAATAAATGACTGTAGACAATAAAGTGGAAATATTTAAACCCATATTCTATACTTTTAGCTAAACTCTCTCACCCAAATTACTTTCTCTGATAATTTTTTCTGTGAATGTCAGGGCAGAGTTGCTTTATTTCTATATCCTAATTTAAACCAAAATCATGAGATGTGTTTTAAAGTAACATTATATCTGATATATAAATTTAGCTACATGATATATTTTATTTTCTAGAAACTTTATGTAATTTAATCATAATATCAAATAATATATAAGAATTCAATATGCAAAGTGAAATAGTGATAAACTAAAGCTATCCTAAGTATTTTACATTGACATAAAATAAAATGAAGCTCAATAGGATTAATAGCTTTGTATAACTTCAAACTATAAGGCTATAAACCAATAAACTTGCATTTTCATGTTTGGTTTTTTATTTGTTTTTGCTTGCATGATTTTATTTAGGAAGATTTTTCTACTATGATTTTGTTTAAGGGAATAATTCCAGATTCTCAGTGTTCAAAAATGCAGCCTGACTCTGGGAAGGCTCAGTCAGAAACTCAACTTGGAACTACTCAATGGCAATAAATATAGAATGCCAGGGGAGAGAGGGAGAAACCTGTGTAAGGCTGAAACAAAGGAAGAGTATTCTTGGCACACAGATGATTTTCTCTCATACAAGAGCCGATGTCTTATATATCACTGAAGCTTTTAAAATTTGATTCACTATAATAAATTTCAAAATGCATGAAAGATAAAAAAGGAAAAAAAATAAATACAGGTAAATAAATTCACAAATATTGTGTTATATCACCACAAAATCAATTGTTTGGTAATTATTACAATGTCTCCCAAATTTATAGCACTCTTTGGGAAAGACAAGGGTAAATACATCTACTTATAGTTTTCAGTTAGTAGCTTTAAAAGTGTTTTAATACTGGTGTACACATGACCAGTGAGAAACTAAAAAGATTTATCAGAGTTAATCTTCAAAACCACTAGATGTGGTTGTTAATAAATACTTTAGAGTTGAGTGTTTCGATTTTCAGGAAAAGCTGGTAAATTTGCTCAGATCCTAAATCAGATCTGATTCCAAAATTCACTTTTCATTTAATAATATTTGCTCTAATAAAGTATATATTATAAATCATATGAAATATGTATAATATGCCCGGAATTCTACTGTTGTGTCCAGGGCAAGAGATGTAAGTTAAGGATGGATATAATTTAAGAATTTTTTTGGGGGGAAGATGCTTTTCAAGAAATAATTAGAAGCCAGGCACAGTGATGCATTACTGTAATTCCAGTGGCTCAGTTCAAAGCCAGCCTCAGCAACTCAGTGAGGGCCTAAGCAACTTAGGGAGAACCTGTCTCAAAATAAAACAAAAAAAGAGTGGGGATAGGACTCAGTGATTAAGCACCTTGGGTTCAATCACCAGTACCAAAAAATATGAAAAATAAGAAATTATAAATTTATTTTTAAATATTTAAATTTATTTGGATACAGAATATATAAATTATATTGTTGATGTCATTTCTTCCAATATCTAATTTGGAGGCCTCTGATATCTGAAGATGGCAGAGCAGAGAAAGAGAAAGGAAGCATATATTTAGTCATTTAATCAACCAATCCTGGAGTTGTCCTATTTTTAGGATTCATCTTATGTGAAATTATAAATATCTATATGGATTGTACATGCTTGATTTGGCTTTTAGTAACTTGATACTGAAATTCTTATACCTAATATTACACAGAGGTAAAAAGAAGATGACAACATCTCAAAAGAAGGAAGAGTAAGGACAGGTATCTATTTGGTAGAGGTAACTTTCATTATGTATGTTCATTTAACCATAGTTTTAAAAAATCCAATAAAGTCATTGGACCAGAATACCAACATGAAACACTGCCTTTCCTTGAAAATCTATTGGATTCTGCACATTAGAGATTGTCAGTAAACCAAGAATTATGATTTTTCACATAAGGAATCTGAGGTCACATAAATACTGGCAATAGTAATAAATGCATAAAAACTCAGACTCTCATCTTAGAAATGATATAGAGGAGTCATATTGTCTGTAATCACTTGTAAGGAAATTTTAAAAGCAATATTTAATATCTAGGTTAGATCAAGCAAATAGTTTTATTCCTCATGCCAGTCTTATGTCATGTAAACTAAGTGTAATAATATTATACTTGTATACTTATTCCCATTCATACCTTCCAGAGCTGTTGATATTTTAAGCCCCCCAAATTTAAAGCCATATTTGCAAACAGATGTAATTGTATGATGATGCTGGCCAACAGGATGTGTACAAAAGTCTTGTGGTTTCTTTGTAGAACTTTTCATTAAGACAGGCCAACGTGCCCCTTATCTAAACTGTCCTGCCATTTCAAATGTGCACATGGCGGCTGGATGATCAGTATTAAGACTACCGTGGGGCAGGAAAACCCCAAATTGGAAACATTCTGAGATATAGATAATGACTAAGCTGTTGCACCAGTTCTCAACTGCCTGTGTGTGGGGGGAGGGGCTTCTTTCATAAGTCAATATTTAAGGGGAGAATGGTGGTATTTGTTACTCCAGAATAAAAAGAACACTTATGTCCTAAAGTTAACAAACTATTTATCAATTTAGTCATAATGGTTTTGTAGAAAATATGAGGGATGTGTGTGTGTGTGTGTGTGTGTGTGTGTGGTGTGCATGCGTATTTATGCTTTGATTATACAACTACAATTGTCTAAATCTAATCTTGTGTTCTCAATTATGTGACTGGAAACTACCTAACCTTTGTTATAGTCCTATGATATCTGCTTAGGTCACATTAATAAGTCACACCTACAGGCACAAGCAGCTGAGAGAGAACAAGCCCTTGTAGAAAGGCTCCAAAGACCATTTACTTCTGCACACTATGAAGCATTGTGAAAAATATTTAACAACAAAAGCTGCACCAGAAAAACTCAATGTTTCAACATGAATGAAGGGAACTATATCTATTTTAAAGAAAGAATCTTTTCGAAGAAGCACACAAATAATTGTTCAACTTATTGTGTTTAATAGGATCTAATTGATTGTTCTTCAAAATCATGCACCTTTGTCTGGATCCCCAACTAAGAGTGAATTCAGGGACTAATCAGAACTGGTATTTTATTTTGGGAGATGGAGTTGCCCACAGGAGTCCTGTGAGATATACACAAATGCTTCACAATCTCAGAACTCCCTATGGGAACTATTAGATAAAATTAGTATTCAGATAATTTGTTGATTGAACACTTTCCAAAGACAAATATAGATAATTAAATTGAAAACTCATGTTGTGGACTAAATCAAACTTTCCTTGTTATCTACCTTCTTTCCTTCCTCCTTCTCCCATTCTCCCATTCCTTCTCTTCTTTAGTATCTTTGTTATAAAAATTATGCATCCTTCATAAAGGACACATAAAAAATTGTCAATGCAACCTATTGCCATTGGCCAAATCAAAGATAAAAGTAATTTTCTAACTCCTAGATATAAATTGTGAAACTAGGAAAATTCTCATTTTCCCATAGCTTCCAATTTCTTTCTCTCCTAAGGAATAAGTGGAAAATGTTGAGTATTTATCTGTTTAGGCATACAGTTTTGGATAAATTACTGCACGTGTGTGTGTGTGTGTGTGTGTGTGTGTGTGTGTAAATTACTGGAAAAGAGAGAGAGGGAGAGGGAGAGGGAGAAGGAGAGGGGGAGAGAGAGAGAGAGAGAGAGAGAGAGAGAGAGAGAGAGAGAGAGAGAGAGAGAGAGAGAGAAAGATTTGTACAATCCGTCCAAGAACACTTGGCATTTATATTCTATCTCTATAAATTTGTCAAACTAAGAGATGCACGGTGTCAGAGTTGAACTTTTCTCTATGTTAGTTTTGAAGCCAATCTCTCTTAGAGTTTACCTTTTGGAAAGAAATTACTTTATGAGTTATGGTTCCAAACATTAAGGGAAATCCTACTCTATATTAATGATATTTTAAGTTTCAAATATAAGAAATCTATTCTCCTTTACGTTGACTAGAACTGCCTCTCCACTTTCTCCCCAATTCAGATTTCATAATTAAGTTCTTAAGTATCTTCCAAAAATTAGGTCACTTTGACCTGTACGCCTGAATAGTCCTGCTGTTATTTTTAATATGACAAAATAAAAAGGGCATGCTTTACTTTCACCAACTTCACTATCCTCTGCTTACAGGATTTTACTATAGAAACATTTAAAAATAAAATATTACTATGGTTTGAAATCAGATAAAATCTAGATAAAATTCTATTGCACACAATCTAGACTATAAATTGGCAGATAAAAGATACAAATTCATTTATGTCTTAAAACAGTCATACTTTTTATTCAATTAATACTATTAAGAACCTGCCCCATGAAAATAATAAGGAAAGGGGCTAGAAAGATGTATAAACTTAATTTCCAAATTTAAGGACCCTCTAGGACAGTAGTTAAGGTAACATGTAAATAAACAACTTTTTTTCAAGTGGCCTGTGTTAGTTCTCAAAGACTGAGGCAAATAAATGAATAGATTTGTCAATTCTAATAGCACACTCAAGTAATGAGAAGGAGGTAGCTCAAGAGACAGGCAGAATTATCTATAGGAAAAACTAAAAGGACAACATTTTAGGACAAGGAAGGAAGAAAAACCCAGAGACAAAAAATCACAATGATGGAGGTATCACTGAAAATACATTTATATTGCAGTGGCCAAGAAGCTGGGTGTGGTGGCACATGCCTATCCCAGCAGCTTGGGAGGCTGAGGCAAGAGGATCATAAGTTCAAAGCTAGCCTCAGCAATTTAGCAAGGTGCTATGCAACTCAGTGAGATCCCATCTCTCAACAAAATACAAAAAAGGGCTGGGGATGTGGCTCGGTGGCCAATTGCCCCTGAATTCAATCCCTGGTACTTCACTCCGCCCAACAACAAAAATAGACATGCAGAGCTTGTCTTCTTGAGAAAAGTTTTGAATGTCGGGTGAAGCAACTAGAAGTTACAATGTAAGGGGTTAAAAAATAGAAAGAGGAGTATCATGCTTGGTTCTGTTTTTGTAGATAAACATGGTAGTTACTTGAATAGAATGGAAAAGGGAAAGAATGTCAGCAGGAAAACAGGTTAAAAGCTATGGCGTTACTAGACACGAGAAATGAAAGGTATATCTAGAATGTTGACAGGGGAAAGGGAAAACAAAGAATGAGGAGGAAAAATATTTCCAAGAGCTAGCTGAGAGAATTATGTAGATTAAGGAGTCAGAGAAAGAGTGAGAGAGACAGAGAAGTGATGCATGAAGTTCCAAATTTCCAATTCAGTTGAACTGATCAACAGGACCACTAGAAGAAACTGGGGTATCAAGAGATAAAGCTACAAAAAAAAGGAAAGTAACTTGACTTTTCTATTTTTAAAGAGAGAAGCAGCACACACATAGCAATGTCAAGAGAAGAGTTGGAAATATGAGATTGGTTTCCATCAGGGAGGGTGAGATGAAGATGTGGCGGTTGTCAGGCTGGAAGTCAGGGCTGAATTTATAGGACTTAAACATTCTGCAGCAACAGTCACCAAAGAAGCCTCGCTTTATAACTCATAAATAAATCATTTCTTCAGAGTAAGATTTGATAATGTTTATATCTGTAGAAAGTTGAGATGAAACAGTACTTCTATAAACCATCCCAGCTAATATTCTTTAGTTCTTTAACCAAGTCTACACTGTCCATGATCACTGCCAAGAAGTGCCGTCTTGCCAGTGGTGTTTATTTGGAAAAATCAAATGCTTTAGAGCACCATTGTTATTTATTAATATCCTGGCCTATCTTCTATCTTTCTTCCTGGCAAGATTACTAATATACAAGGGGAGTGAAGAATGTCTAGATTTAACATCAAATGTCATATTAACATTCCCTGATGATGCAGAAACAGCCTGGTGAGTTTTTTTGAAGTTCCATGCTGAGCAAAATGAACATTATACAATAGAAAATACATCTGCATTGCATTTATTTATTAGATTATATTCAATGAAATATATACTGAAAATATATAATTATCATTGCTTTCATTTACCCAATGGCCTTTTGTGATACTGGTGAATTAACCCAGGGCCTCATGCTTGCTAGGTAAGTGCTCTACCAGGGAGCTACATCCTCACCCTTCTCCGGAGTTTTTATATTTAAGAACACAAAAGCATGTACCTATCTAAATCTTCCAAAAGTTATTTAACTTACATAATACTTTAGATATGCTTTATATAAAGGTCTTATAAACATGTCTCATCAATTAAAAAACAAAAAATGACTAATATGAAATACGAGAAATGAGCTGTTTACAAGTTCTATATACTCCACAAGTTTATCTAAATATTCCTGAAACTGAACCCATATCTAAAATATTTCAAAAATATTGAATATATTTTTCTATTCACAAAAGTGTTTCCCTATCTTTTTAAAACATTAGTATTTAAGAACAGCCTTTGAGGCATTTCTTCATTTTGTTTTAATTAAATCAAATTATTACATCATAAAATATATCTTGAAATAAACACCAAACTATAAACCTTATGACAAGTCAATAAATTAAAAATAAATTTTGATTTCTCTATATCTCTTAATAAAATTTACACAATTGCTTTTGAATATTTGGTTGCCTAACTTCAGTAGAGTTTTATAATGGTCTGTATTACAAGGTAGCAACAAAGAAAAAATAAGTTGTAAAAACTTTTTGTATAAGTTTATCAGAGAATCCTTTATTTTCCACACACATTAGAGTTGACTCTTCTCTAATAATCATAAAACTATCTCAATGAATTCAGAGTTACATCTATCAAATAATTAATAAGGTTTTAACAATTGCCTTAAAAGTTCTTTTAAAGTTATTTCTTTCATTTATTTTGCTTTTTTTTTTTTAGTTGACAATTGTATATGTGCGGTGGGTGCTACTTTGATAATAATTACAATGTAAAACAAAATTGCCACATCCTTAAAGAAATTTTAAAAAGAGAGATAATGGTAACCAGTGAAAATATTTCCATCAATGAATAGCATTGAGAAAACTAAGAAAATATATTTTCCTTATAATCTTAATAAAAAAGTGGAAGAAAATATTTCTAAAGAGGTATGTAAGGTGATTTTTTTTTTGCAAACGATGAATGTGTAATTGACATTATTTACTAAACAGAATTTTTCAGGTTTAGTTTTTTGAATATTTTATAATATCTAAAAATATATACCAACAACTCAATCTATTACATTTAGTTATTTCTCTACCTTATAGTGGTAAAATTAGGCTTTGTAGAATTGTTGTTACTCTTGGAAATTAGCACTACATGGGGAAAAAAATGATAAAAGAGGCAACTTCACAAAGTCAGCATCCAAGTTGATGTCTTTATCCCCTTATCATCCCTCCCTCAAATCTTTGAGTTTGTGTAAAACTTTGAGAGCAAATTTACTCAAATGACTTAAACCCTTAGAAGTTCTTTTCAAATATGTTGTGTAATTGGGAATAGAGGAAAAACTGTCTTTTGCCATAAAGATGACTTTAAAAACAGGGAGTGGTCAAACACCCTCTATGTACGAGTTTACTTGGTCTTACTCAATGGTCAGTTCCACAATGACCACATACACAACTTTTTGGGGACACCAGGCATGTATAACAAGAAAAATTACTTAATCACAAAAATAACCCAAGTATGTGTTCAGCCGTCTAGCTACAAATATTTTTTACATTTGTAGTAACACTATGTGCTTATAATCTGCATGTTTTCATATAATACATATGCAAAAGAATATCATAGAAGTCATCAAATACAAGTCCATCTTCCCTTTAGCTTTTCCAATAGAGAAGAACAATGACCTGATCTGTCAAAGTCATTGCAAAAGCATCTTACATCCAAATCATTGTCAGTGTTGATCTGTGTCTTGTATACACTTAGCTTTTTGTCTGGCATGCCAGAGAAGACCAAAATCAATATTAAATCGCTAACTCCAAATATTAATAAACAGTGTCGGCAGTTAAAGACTGATAAGCTTGACTGTTAGCTTGAGGGAATGGCCTATTCTTTTCTTTCCCTTTCTATATTTGCTTTTGCCAAACTTCGCTCAGGCTGGAAATAATCATAATAATTAGAACCAGCAGAAGGAAATAGCTGATGCTGCTAGGCAAGATGAAATAAATCTACAACTCAAGTAATATTAAATATAAGCTTCACATGAGCATACTAGAACCAAACACCTGAGATAAGACTGTTCTTTGGAGCCAAACTCCCAAGTTTACATTTTACAAGCAGATACATTCTAGTTATGCAATATTTATAATGAATCTGCATGCCATCAAGTGTAAAGAAATAGCAAATTTATGTCAACCATAGCAATAAGATCAACAATTTTCTAAGAGGAAGAAAGAAGACAAATAAATGTTTGATTTATAAGGAAATATTCATATAAGGAGATAATATAATTAATGTTTAAGTTCACCAAAAAAATCAGAAAGCACAGAAACACTGCTAGGAGAATTTTACATTCTCTGCTATTTGTAGTATTTTATTCTCCTTGACTTTTAAGACAGTCCTGTTGTAATATTTTTACAGTTGTTGATATGCTATGTAATATTGAGACAGCAGAATAAGAAATGTTATAATCCCTCCCAAATGCTTATACATTCAGCATGAATATTAGCAATTAATCTTTAAGTGTTTGAATCATTGTATGATGGAAAGAAAAGAAGAAATGAATGCTATTTCTACTAGAAAATTTGCAATTTTCGAAAGGGAAAGCTGAACTAGAAAATGACACATGGTAATATAACCATCTACTTTGTAGTTTGGGGCTCTTATCTAGGGGATTGGCTCATTAATCCTCTATATTCATTCAATTTTAGCAATATAGCATAGTAGATAAGAGTAAGGCCATTTAAGTCATGCAGCTACTTCATATTGAGTGACCTTGAAAAATCTGCGTGACCCTGGGCAATACTTTTTGCTCTAGTTTCCTCACGTTTACCTGTGATGATTAAATTTGTTTTCCTCATAGACATAATATGAGCCTTAAATCATGTAAGTAGAGTGAAATGGGACTTTTCCTGCTTTCCTGAGATACAGCTGAGTTTTCAAAACTGTTAGCAATGAAAAACAATCAAGTTATCAATCAGTCATGTCCCTGGTAAAACCAGTTCCAAGACCATCTTTCTTATTAACTTAGACTGGAAGATCCAATACTTGAAAAAGGATTCTATAAAAAGAATTCCTAGAAGGGAATCTTAATAAATAAGGAAGTTCATTGACTCTTCCTTCTTAGAGAGGAAGGATTGGTGTTTGCAAGGAAGTGGTCACTCGCAAAGATCCCTAAAAGACCCTCTACTTGTTGATTCTTGAAATAGTTATAGCTGCCTCATGATTATACCCACAAGCTAAGTGTGAAAGAATTCTTGGAAGAATCTGTAATGTATTCCCATGAGCCTGGGGCTTTGAGTCTACTTCTTGCCAGAGGAATTCTGGGGATTTGAGTCTACTTCTTGCCAGAGGAATTCTGAAGGTAGGAACTTCAGGAGAGCTGCTCAAGATATTTGCACAAAAACATATGTGTCTGCATCTTTTTTTTTACATGAAAGGTCGAGGATGCCAATTTTTCCATTGCAAATTAGACACCTCAGAAGAAATATATTAAAAGCTCTCTTGAAAGTATGCTGCTCAACAGGGCTACCTGCTGGGCCACGGGGCTGGAACAGAAAGAGCCTGGAGGTGCAAGATAATGGACAGAGCTGATGGAGGAATTTTAAGTGATCAGGTTGAGAATCCAGTGGCCTGGTCAGGAAATGCTGCAATAGACAAAAGTGTGGTGGGTAGAAGGTGAGGAGAAAACTGGAATATCTTTGAGGAATACATAAATATGGTCCATAACAGAAAATCAGCATCTAAGTGCCTGACATAACACAGGACAAGATGGACAGAGTGAAAGAACCAGAGGAACAAGTTTTCACTCCTTTATTCTTGTTTTTTCTCCCTTTCCATAACATCAGAGGAAAGAGGAGGGTAGGAAGATAAAGCAGACAGAGAAAAGAAACAGATCATGCTTACCTCTTTTATGACTGGTTCCCAGAGATCCTGGTCCAAACTGAATTCAAAGATGGCAGGATATTAAGCTGGATGCAATATTAAAGTTTGTATTTGGAACAGATATATATATATATATGTATTTGGAACAGATATATATATATATATATATTTTAATATGGTAAAATAAGACTTTTCTGATACATGAACATGACAAACAGTCATGAAGTGGGCCAGCAATGCTATCCAGACATGCGACAGTGAGATCTGACAGAGTGTACTTCAAGACAGGGGCAGGTAAGAGAGAAACACTCATTTCTGTTTTCCATCCTTCAAACAGCTGTGGTCAATGAGGCCCAGCTGCTAATACTATCACTAAATATTGTTGTTAGTTGTCTCTTAAGTAAATTCAGCAGTGTTTATAATGCTACATTAAATTATATAGGAACTTTCAAGTTCAGTATTAATAACTTCAGGGAATGCCATATGAATATTTAAATTAAAAAATAAGGAAATTGATTGGTTTGCCCATCAACCAAATGCATCAAAATATGCAATGAAACATATAAAAGGAAAAAAAAAACATTGTATATGTGTTGTGTTATTTTCTGACTGAATAAGTTTTTATTTCTAATTACTCAGACAATTCGAGAGTATTTTTAAAAGGATAGTACTACATGAGTATCATTTCATTACTGATTTACTATGAACTACTTAATCTACCATCTCTGCATTTTCAAATAGAGCAATTTTCTTTCTAAAACAGCCTGAAACAATTCCTATGCTGGATTAAAACCTCCTTTCTGGAGTAAAATAGTCAATTTAAGTTTTCCAATAAAGAAAATCTCTTATTCCAACTAAACTTCTAAGCTGCCTTTTTTACACTGCAGGGCTGTGGCACTGCTAGCCTGTCTCTGTCATTAACAGCTAAACTATGGAGATGTTGATGGGTAATTGTCCAAGGAACCTGGCTTTTTACAGGGCTCATACTATTTTGAATCACAGTAAGCATAAGTGACACATTGATTTAACATATCACATTTAAGTTAAACAGAAACACTCTCCTTTGCAAAACAATTTCAGTGTAAGGATAAAAAGAATACTCAATAAACTGGGCAAAATAATAATCTAGATTAATCATGAGCAAAGATGCATTTCAGAGCAAAATACAGTATCATTTATGCCCTATTTTGGAAAAAAAATAACACTTTATGCAAAATGAGTCTCATAATGGATGACGTAAGCAGTGATCACACTGCCAAAAATCTACCACAGCATAATATAGACTGAGTATATTAAAAAAATTATTACAATTGTTTTAAAATGTTTTTTCCAGGGTATAGCTTTAGGCTAAAATGGCTATACTTTGTTGATTTTGCATGGAGTCTTTTAATATATGTACTGGTTAATTTTATGTGATGACTGTGCCATGGGTTACCCAGATATTTTGATTAAGAATATTCTAGATATATCTCTATAAAGGTGGTTTCAGATATTACTAAAGTGATTTTGGATCTAATTTAAAAAAAAAAAAAACAGTGATACTGTGTGAAATAGTTATGCCCTCCCTACTGTGAGTGGACCTCCTCCAATCTGTCAAAAGCCTGAATAGACATCAACCCTCCCCCTGGCTGTCTTCAAACTGGGACACTGATTTTTTCCTACCTTCAGGCTGGAACAGAAACATCAGATTTTCCTGGCTCTTAGGACAATGGCCTTTGGCTGGAACATAACTTCAGCTCTACTGGGTCTCCAACATGTTACTCCCAGGCAGATCTTGGAATGGAATGGTCATCTTCCACAAGTGCTTGAGCCAAATTCTCATCATAACTCTCTGTCAATCCCAGTGTGCCCCCTCACTCCCCGCCACCTTGTTGGCTCTGCTTCATTCACTGGAGAACTCCAACTAATACAACGAGTCTCAAATAAACTAAGTAATATAGGGAAAGAGGACCCACCTTCATCACTGATTCATTCAATGAATATTTTCAAAGCATTCTACATACATTCAGGCACCATTCCAGGTACAAGGGAGGCAAATATGAATTAGATGCTGTTTTGCCCTTGATGGGTTCTAGGTCTAGTTCAAAGAACATATTTAATAACTTCATGGGCAAACCACAGTTATATCATATTAAAAGAATTGTATATGTTATTAGGGTATTTCTGGGACCCTGAACTAAAGAAGTTACCTACTATAATGCATTTTCTTTAAGTAAAAGTATGTATTATTAAGGTGTATGGCATGGAGTTTTGATATATACACATGCATGTACCAGAGTGAAATGGGTTCTCCAAAAGACACATATGCTACACAGAAATATCTGGATAATTTTATACGTCAGAGAAAAATAATTCATTCCAAACCTATTCTCAATGAAGATTCTTAACACAGTTTAGAGAAGAGTTTATATTTCAGGGTTTACTCCAAATATAGCTTAGAAATTCCCAGCAATGGTCAAAGAGAATGATCTTAAAATACCACGTCAGAGAATCAAAGAGTAGGAAATTTTCAAGCTTCTGTGACCCTTGAATTAAGATTAAGTATACAAGATGATAATAGCAACATTCTTAAAGACAGGATCCTTGATATTATGGTTTGTGTTTGACTAATAAAACAAAAAAATACTTTAGTGCTAAACAGATATGTTAATATTTCTATATATGGTAAGTCTTTCTTATATGATGAATATTCAGAAGAGCTCAGTTTGAGAAGATTGAATTGTATTTTATCACAATCTTCTCCAGATCCCTTAGCTTCTGTTAGAAATATAGCAAAGAAGAATCATGTGCAAGAATGTTAAATACAGGCATTCTTCAAATGTCCACTATTGGCTTCTTCTCATTCTCAGAACTCTCCTAAGGGGACTGTAGCTCTTAACAGGGCCCCTGCTATTACTGTACAAACGATGTATCTCACCTCTCCTAACTGCAGTTCCAACAATTCTGAAAGATCTAGATGTATGTGTCCAACAATAATTGCACATCAGAAACTTACTGAAGTGTCTGTGAGACACTTCAAACACATTATATTTGCCAGACACTCATTTTCTGTATACATTCTATTCTTTAAGCAACATCCATTGGAACAAAATGAAATAAGAAAATTTCCTTAATACATAAGGCCATTTGTATAACTTAATTTTGTTAACTCACTATCTCTAATTCTAATGCTTAGCATAAATTGTTTTAATTACAACATCAGTAACAACTATCTCATGTATATGATCACATTACTTATGCATACATGAAGAGCCACAGTATTCTGAAAATGACACACTGCTTTCTCTGCAGATCTCAGAGATGGTAATTTTCTCTTTCTAGAACAGCTTGCAGCCTTTTCCCTATAGATTACACTTAATCTCTATATTTAAGGCATCTTCATCTACTCTACACACCCACCAAGACAGAAAGCTGAATCATCTTTACCTCTTGACTCCCCTTCACCACTATCTTCCACTAAATGGAATACAATGCTTACTCTATATCTAAAATGTGTCTCAAGTTGACCTTCTCCCTCCATTCCAAGTGCTGAAGCCAGACATAAGGCCAAGCTCTCTTTCTCCTCCCTTCAATACATGTTTCAAACCAAATTTCTTCTCTGTTCTACTTTCTACCAAAAGAAAATTCCCCCAAAATGAAATAAGAAAAATTGTTTGTGTTTATCCTTTGCTCAATCACCTTAAATGTTTGTTCCCCTATAGAAGAGCATCCAAAGTTTTTAGTTTTTCATATTTAAGTCTTTCTTGATGTAGGCCCAAGTTTTCCTTCTGGAAAAATCTTCAGTTGCCACCAGAAGTACTCAGGTCCCCCTCTCTCTAGCTTCACTGGTTTCTGTCTAGTTTTCTGCACAGGGGTCATTTTTACCTCTGGTCATGCTCTTCTGTCTGCTTTCCACACCACCACTCCTGAACTTCTTGTCAAGCATTAGAGACAATCTCAAAATCTCTAATGTTATGAATCATCCCCTGCCCCCAATTTCCATCTACTATCTCCAAATAATATAGCATTTATACCTCAACTGCACTAAAATTTTCAGAAAAGATTTCCAATTACCTTATGTTCTTTGATTTTACCAACCATTGTAAAAATGATAGTGGAAAAAGTTAATCCCAAGCTATAGGAATGTGTCTGTGACTGAATCCAATGAAGTCTTTAGGGTCGAAGTTCTGCTCTCTTTGTATTTTACCCCTGTGCTTCTCTCTTTCCCTTCTCTGTGCTCGAAAAGCAGAGTTTATTTCTGTAGTGTTTTAAGATCAGCTTTGTTGGAGGCTGCCTCTCCTTCTAGTCTCTACTCTTAGAAGGACAGGTCTGATCCTTAATGTTGTTTTAGTGCTAAGTCCCACCTGTAGCATGGCACAAAACAAAGTAATGAGTGAATGGTTTATTCAATTAACCAATCAAAGGAAGTCAATTTTTTAGAATATGTTTACTTTGATGGGATATAGTATATTAGTGTGACATACACAGAAATCTAATCTGAGGTCTGTTCCATTGTAACACAATTCCATATCCCTCTTAACCATGAATTCTATACAGAGAAACTGTCTATTACCCTTTCTACGAAGGTACTTCTTGAAGGAGTGGCATGTGTACACTCTTTCCATTTTTCCACTTTCTACTTATTCTTCAGCCTTTTGTCACATGGCTTTTTTGTACTATCTGTTCCACTGAAATGGCACAAAGTAAAGATGATCTCCATTTTTGACAAATGCAGTGGGAACATCCTAGACTTTGCCTTTCTGTTTCTATTGTGTTGGTCAGTTCTGACCTCTCACTAGTAACACTGCTTTGATGGTAGTGTAGTTAATTTCCTGCAATCCCTTGGTCTTTCCTCAGCCATCAGAACATTTATTTGTTATTTTTTATATGCTCTTGTCTGATCTCATATTCCCTAATATATATAATTCTTGTGACTTGGAGACTGAGGTATACCTTATTACTTGAATTCTTTCAGGTACTTCACATGGAATTGCCTTCTACTCATATCTGCTCTTTGCTTCTAGTCTCTGTCTACAGATTGACATCACTCAGCAGAAACCAGAAAGTCAAGAAAAATTCCTCTCTCTTTTTTTTTTTTTTTTTTTTTGCTGTATCCAATAAATGCGGATAATTTTTACCATCTCCATATTTCTGGACTCAGTCCCTCTTCCCCATTTCCACCATCATCATTCAAGATCTCAAAGCCTTTCCAATTGATGATTATTCATGCTCCTGAATCATCTGCTAATCTGTATCTCCAACCTCATTTTATTGCCTGAATGTGTTGCATGAAATGTTGAAAAACTGAAAAGATATTGGACAAATCTGCCCTTGTAAATTCAGTTCTTAAAACCTTTCAAATCCTAGAAGGCAAGGTAGAATAATGGTTCAGAACACTGATTGGATTGCAATCCTGGCTCTGCTTTTGGTGGCTTCTGCATGCTGCAGTCTCCTTATTTGTAAACTAAGGCTAAGGATAGAATATATCCTGCAGAATTAAATGGAGATTAAATAAGTTGACATATATTTAAAATTCTTGTAACACTGTGTAACATATAGTAAGCACTATATAAATGCGTTTTCTCTGATTTTAATATTAATAATACTCAGTGGCTCACAATGCAGCTATATGCAATGACTTGGCCCCTGTCTAATCCCCCTAGCTCGTGTTTTACTATTTTCTGTATTAAAATTTCAGACTTTAGTTCTTAGGGAGTCTTTTTCACATCTTCCTTGATAACAATGATGCCATGCTTTTTCTCTGGAAGAATTATCCTATCTTCTTCATGTGATCAATTACTCAAACATTTTTTTCCTCCATAAAACTGAGCTTGAAACCAAGAGAAGTCAGGTGCCCTTCTGCTGGGGATGGGTTTTTTAAAACATCTATTGAATTGAAGATTCTTGTTTATTGTAATTAGTAACTAAATATAAAAATTAAAGGATACTACAAATGTTAAAGGCTAATACAAATGCTATTAATTATATATAATAATTATGATAATTGTAAAGGTATTAAGCCTATACTATATTTTAAGCCCTAGGCTAAGCATACTATAATCATTATGACATTTATCCTTGTAAGATCCACAGGAAGAAGATTCTATAATTATACCTATTTTTAAAAGGGTGAAACCAATGTGCAGAGATACAGATTAATTTTTTCTTTTCCCATCTAGCATAGGGCAATGATCTGACTGGACTCCAAACCTGTGTGTCTCTGAAGCTGCATACTTATAACTATTACACAGCAATATGAAATCCTTGGTGTGTGAACAAGATTTAGGCCCCTTTCTCTCATTGCTATCTAGCCTGGTATTTGTAATATCAGCATGACATGAAAGTATTGTAGATAGAAAAGTTATGGACTGAATTGCCATCCATGACCTAGAGTACTGAGAAGGCCTATTCCATATTTCTACCCTAAGACATGCTGTTTTCTCACTTTGTTCTGCTAACTTCATGGAGGGCATATTTATGAGTTGGAAAGAATCTTCTCCTCATGACCTATAACTCAGGTCACACAAGAAGTACCACATTTTGAAGTACTTGCAGGTAGAGATGCTATCTTAATAATGTTTAATTCATCTTTATATCACCAGTCTCTTCCTTAGCACCTGCCAAAGAGAAGGTTACCAGTAAATGTTACATAATTAGTAAATGAATTCTAGTCCTGAATAAATAGATTTGGAATGTTTTAATGTGTAAGTGCATAATTACATACACTCCTGGATCAAAGACACAGACATTTGTAAATACTACAGAAGTCAAAAGAATACTTCAGGTTGGTTTTGGCATGAATTGTTGGCATATTTTTGTAACTGCCTTGCTTCCTTGATTATATTCTATTTTGGATAATGTTAAAATGAATTTGTATTTCTACATATTTTTGTTAGAATGATAACAAGCTCCTAGTGCTTAAAACAGAAACAAAATTGAATGAAGTAATGGAGAAATAGTTAAGAGTTTGGGTGAGCTTATGAAACAAGAAATTACATTTAAATTCATTCTCCAAAAATACTTCTGTTTTTAAAAGATCTTCATCAATAAAACTGGAATGAAATATCTATTTTATTGCATGTAACAGTTATATAAACTAGAGATGATTTTGACTGCAAGTAACTGAAAACTAAATCTAATTATCTTAAATATCTTGTATATTATTTTTATCTCCGTGACAGAAAGTCTGGAGATAGGGCAGTTCTAGGTTCAGGGTCTCAGTAGTTTATCAAAGGGCCAGCACCTGTTATTGTTCTGTTCTGCCATGCTTTTTTAGCTTGCTCTCTTCCTGCTCACAAGATGGCTGCAGTTGCTGCACCCATCTCCTCCATGTTCAACAAATGACTTTCACAGACAGAAAAGTGAATAACTCTTTCTTGAACCTTATTTTAAGAACTAAGAAATTTCTCAGAAAATCCTCAAGAGAGTTCTCCTTACTTTTTATTACTTAGAACCAAGTTATAAGCCATTTTCTAAACAAATCACTGGCAAAGACATAGGATTACTTTGCTTGGTTAGGCTACTTGGGAATCATCCTGTGGGCTGAGATCAGTCTTTTATGAAATATATGACATAGCAGCATGAGAATACTTGAATAAAACCAACATTTAGATAGGAAGGAAGTGGAGAATGGAAGAAGAAATGCACTACAATTAATGATCAATAGTTTCTTTGATAACTTTGTGGCTTTTAAGTTCTAGCTAAAAATATAGAAGAAAGAAACTCCTTAGTGAATGCTAAAAGAGATTCCTCAAAAAACTAGGAATGGAACCACCATTTGACAGTTATCACACTCATTGGCATTTACCCAAAGAATTTAAAATCAGCATACTATAGTGACACAGCCACATCATGGTTATAGCAGCACAATTCACAAGAGCTAAGCTATGGAACCAACCTAGATGCCCATCAATAGATGAATGGATAAAGAAATTATGATTTACATACTCAGTGGAATATTACTCAGCCATAAAGAATGACTGTGACCTTTACTGGTAAATGGATGGGTTTGGAGCATACCATGCTAAGTAAAACAAGCCAATCTCACAAAAACAAAGGTAGAATGTTTTCACAGATATAGCGTGCTTTACTTATATTGTGGAAGCTAAACCACAATAAAGGGAGAAAAGTGAAAGAAGAGAAGTTTAGTAGATTAGACAAGGGGAACAAAAGGAAGGGAGGGGGATAGAAAATACAATAGAAGAAACCTAACATAATTTTCCTATGTACATATATGAAAATAGATAAGTGAACCCCACCATCACGCCCACCTACAAGAATGGGGGTCCCTAATTAAAATAAGATATATTGTATAAATTTATCAAAATGTATTATACATTCATGTATAACTCAGAAGAAGGAATAAAATTAAATTAAAAATAAAATAAACAGCATTGTGAAAAAATATTGAAAATATTGTAGAACTCAAGTGAAAAAAATAAAATAGATTTCAAATGAAAAGAAAGAGTAAATTTCCCCAACCATAAAGGGCATCAGAATATTTTCACATTAGGTATCTAAGACTTTTCAATTAATTTTAAAAGTAAAGTCACTGGATATTAAAACTTGTACAGGAGTAAAGAGTTCTGATGTGCTATTGCATGGGAAGGGAACTGTAGGTGACAATGAGGTACTGTACTTTCCAAAAAGCTAGAAGAAAGTACATTGAAAGTTTTTACCATAAAGAAATGATAAATGATTGAGGAGATAGATATGTTTAATCTGATTTCACCTCACCATTACACAATGTGGGCATGTATTGAAACATCACCTGGGAATCCCATCAATATGTTTAATTTTTAATTATATATCAGTTAATAAATAAATAAAATGTGGAAAAATAAAAGAGAAATAAAAAGAGACTTGATGAGAATGTAAAAAGGTATCTTACAGATTTATAGGCATAGTTTAATATAATGTTAGAGCTATCAAAGAGATCATTAATTTTATATTATATTATATTTGATTTATGACATATATGTACTTTATAAATTCACATGCAGAATTATTCAACAGTGAATTAATTTGACATAAAGAAATGGTTCTAAATTTAAAACACTAATATAAATCAAATTAGTGTATTATTCCTTTCATGGCAAAACCTCTTAGGATCTTTGCTAACTAAACTTAGTTTCCTTTTATTAATTTATTTACTGGTACAAGAATTGAACTCAGGGGCATTTACCACTGAGCCATATCCTCAGCACTTCTTTGTATTTTATTTAGAGACAGGACCTCACTGATTTGCTTAGGGCCTAAATTGCTGAAGCTATCTTTGAAGACATGATCTTCTTGCTTCATCCTCCTGAACTGCTGGGCTCCCTTTTAGTTTTTAATTTCTAAATGCTGGCATGTGTATTTTAGATAAACACAAGTTAGGCAGCCTTTCACAATTTTTAAATAATTACACTTTTAGAATTGCAATAAACTATATGTTCATATTATTGGATGCAGGCCTCACATTTTTTTGAGGGAGGGAAGAGAGAGAGAGAGAGAGAGAGAGAGAGAGAGAGAGAGAGAGAGAGAGAGAGAGAGAGAGAATTTTTCAATATTTATTTTTTAGTTCTCAGCGATACAACATCTTTATTTTATTTTTATGTGGTGTTGAGGATCGAACCCAGCGCCCTGCACATGCCAGGCAAGCATGCTACCGCTTGAGCCACATCCCCAGCCAGGCCTCACATTTTACTCTGAGAGATTTAAACCAATAAAAAATTTAAACATTTATGCAAATATTTTATCTTATGTTATATGTTATGTGCCATGTCTATTTTATTGCATGTAACAGTTACCATTAGAACACTATCCTGTGCATTAGATAGCTCACCAGCTACTTAGCAATGCAAATAAAAATAAGCAAAATCTGTCTGTCACTTGTTAACAACCAATACATATGAAATAGAGAAGCCAGTTAGGTACTTGATATCATTATGTTTTACGATCTCCCATTATCAGAGCTTAGCAGGGTTAAAGAAATCACTCACAGTTGAAAACTGATGGGTCAGTATGTAAGCTTTGCTGCTAGATTTGTCAAACATGGAATGATTTTATGGAGCTATTGTCCCCTAATATAAGACTGTCTCTTCACCTGCACAAGTGCTTCTCTGGTACTATTTGTTTAAAAACTGGCATTGAAGTCTAGTGTCTGAAAAAATATGTGACATGTTTGTGTGCGTGTGCATGTGTGTCTGTGTGCACACACATGAGCATGTGTATCCATTCATGGAAAGAGGCACAACAAATTAATTGTTTACTGGGGCAACTCATGCTCTGAACTGAAGAGAAAGAAAGCATAGGAAAAGGAGGTCCAGGCATAGAAAAAAATGTTTCAGAAGCAACACTAAGTAAAAGTGTTTCAGTATTTCAACTGCTCTTCCAAAGGGGAGATCAACTACCTTCTGTTTATTTAGACCTCATTTCTGATTGCTAATACCAAAATGATGGCAACCCCCTAAGTACCTGACTTACAAGAAAGGCAAGATTACAGTTATCCATATTCAGGGTGTTTTGGGAAATATGCCAAGATGTTTGGGAGGTATTAGTAACTATTTAAGCCTTAATACATGCTGCCTATTTTTTGAAGAAACTCTGTGTAGTGAAGGTGCTTTAATATCCTTACAAAGAACTACAAAGAAACCCACCTAGGGTTTGTAGATTAGAAAGCATCACAGATGCAACATTGGACATTTTATATCTCTGCAACTCACTTGTGCTTGAAATCCAGCTAATCAGCTCTTGACAAACTGAGACTATGAGGCTAGATTAAAGGGGAGATTGCCACAGCAACACTGCTTATATGAAAAAGAAAAAAATGTTTATATATATAATTTTCCTTTTAATATTTTTACCTTAACATTCTCTTCAATCTATTAAGTAAGAATATAAATATAAGAATATAAAGTTTTAAAAAATTTTATGTTACCTATGATCTATGGCAACATAAATAATTCAATATAGCATTTGGTAAATTTATGTTTTAAAAAACCTCTTCAAAAACAATGTAATGGGGAAAATATATTTAAAATATGCATTTATTTTAATTATATAATTCTGCTCCTTGCTACTTCATTTCATAGTCACTTAATAAAATCCATGTTTATTTATAAAAAATTTTCTGATTTCATACACATATTTCATTCAAGGCAGTTAAAAAAGTTCATAAAAAAATTCCCACTAATTTTATTATTAGAAAAATCAATGTAGACAAAATATCTTTCACTTAAACCTATAAGGGTTTATTTTTTTCTTCTATCCCACAATATCACATATTTGTGCTTGGTTAATCTTGAACTTGTTGATGGATTTTTTTAATTTGTAGTTGGACACAATAATTTTTATTTATTATTACTTTTTTTTAATGTGGTGCTGAGGATGGAACTCAGTGCCTCACACATGCTAGTGCCTGTCACTGAGTCACAACCCCAGCCCCAACTGCTATGGTTTTGATAGATTTTTTTTTAAGAAAATCAAAATAACTAAAAATGACAAAATCTCACTTGACTTCACAAAACAAATATATGCAGAAAACATTTTCACAGGTCGAGCAAGACATATAGTCATTTCGACTCCTGAAAAAAATCTAGTCATTTGTTGATACTATCCACTCATTAGCCTTCTGGGGCTTTGGAAATAGAGCCATTGGATGCACTTGAGATTTTGTACAATTCTCAAAAAAGAAAACTTTTACTGTTTCTTCCCAACTATTCAAAATGGCCAGCACTACATACTAAACCCAATACAAATTTTTAAAGTTGAAAAAAATATTAATCCAAATGGAGTCTTTTGGAAAGAGCTGATAAAATATCACTGAAAGGCAACAGTAAAAGCACTTTTTATCATCTACAATGATGTGGAATAATACGGTATTCAGCAGATGCATATTTCTATGCAAGTCTTTTATTATATATGTGAATTCATTACTTATGTATTATAAAATTCTCTTTATAATATACTTTACTTTTATTAAAGAAAAAAATCAGAAAGTACTTACTAGAGACAGAGACAGAACTGAGATTGGAGTGGGATAAGAAAATACTTTAAGAAGTTACAATACTAAGAAAGTTGTAAGACCTTATTTCATGCTTCCTGACAATGATATTTAATCAGACTATAGCTAACAAAAATTTTTAAGAATTAATATTTGACACTGGATCTTCAAGATGAGTGTTTCTTTTAATTCTGAGATAGGACAAGTTCAATTAAAATGCTAAAATCATTAAGGTGTTAGCAGTGGAGATATTGTTGGTTCTTCATGGCATATCACAAAGAGTGTTAATATAGACAATTATTTATGTTGAGCTATCGTCATTCCCACATATGCAAAGTATACTTCTTGCTGAATTTGGGGAATTCAGCAAGGGAATAACTTGCCGGGTGAAAATAAACTGTCTAAAGTCTAAAATAAATACCAAATAGCATACCTTTACACATAAAGGCGGCATCATTGGGAGTTATTTTTAAAAGGTGAAAAGACAGTACTCTCCAAAGAAATACTTTTCAAAGAAAAGAGTTTATTTTCTCTTATGGAAAAGCCTCAAGTATACAACTTGCAAATTAGTCATGCTATTATAATTAATCATTTTATTTCTTCAGTAAATCTTCAGTATAATGTCTTGAAAAGTTTAAAATATTTTATAATGTTACTAGCTCAAAATGACCAATATGTTTAGAAATAACATTTGCTATAATTCATAAAACACATTGCCTTCCAGGCACTACATGATTTAAATACATAATTTGTCTAATCTTCTTAAGGTACTATACCATGTTAGGGCACTTGCTCATAAAGGTTGTATAAACTAGCTTATTCGGGATTCAAAGCAAGATAGTCCACACAGGAGAGTACACATTTTACCACTACTCTCTACCACCTCCTGGGGGAAATGATTCTGCCAGGGCCTGCTATGCATTTGAAAGCCATTGTTTAAACTGCAAGCAATCAGAGATGTCAGATGTGCAAACTTTTTTCTCATTATGAAAGTAAATGTGTGAGTTTCAAGCAACTAAAAGGGAAAGTGAGCATAACAAATGTGCCAAAAGATGACACTTTGTAAATGTTAAGAAAAGAGATGGTAGCACTTAAATTCTTCAGCAGGGATGTCACAAAGAGACTCCCATTCAAAACAAAAGCATAACACAACAAATGGTTATATTTCACATTCAAGGTCATTCCATTTAAATTATACAGGAAACTAGAGTGGCAGTCCCTCATAAATTATGTTCAAACAGAATCATCTCATTGACCTTGTTTCCAAAACATTAAAGATATTTTATTTCTAAAATAATTAACTGATCAATATGTTTAAACATTTCTATTATTTGTATTATAAAAGCAATATAGCTTACATTCTATGGAGGAAAGTCAATCTTTATTGGCAGAAAATTTGACATAGTTCATTTTTTAACTTTCCAAATTAAAGGAAGTATAGAGGTTTAACTTTACTATATTAGCCTAAAGTCAGTTAAGAAGAAAGCATGACTCTTAATAAATGTGGATCTACTTCCCTTTGAAGATGTCTTTGAAAGCAGCAATAGCAGGGAAAGCAATGGAGATCTTCTCTCTAGCACTGAATTTCAAAGGCCTTATTTGGCCTATCTTCCACATAGGATGAATCAGAAAACGTTTTTGCCCTTTATTTTCCATTGTGAGATATCTAATGGGAAATAAATCCAGGCTCTGTGGGCCTGGATGCATTAGCAGCCATATAGTGCTAGGAATGTAGAACACAGGGTTTATGCGATGGTCAGCTATGAACTTCAGTGATAAACAAAAGAAAAGGCAAAAGAATAACCCTTAGCATTCCACCCAAGGAACTTTCTTTGACTTGGTCTGATACATGAATGAGATCATAAAACAGAACTGCTAATTTAGAAGTAAATACTTTGAGGAGGAAAGTTTATTGTCATAAATGAAAAAGCCATAATTCATAAAAAAAATTGTGTGTGACAATAAATGGTATTTTTCATATATGGCTCAATAATATGTGGCTTAAAGGAGATATCTTAAACTATAAAGGGAAACTCCTTAATTTAATTAAAACTTTTGAAAAAATGGGTTTGAAAGCATTTAAATAGTAAAGAAAAAATGATATCTATCTTGTTTAGTATGACATAAAGTCCTAGTAGCTCATCTTCTTTTAAAATTAAAATAATCTAAAATTATTATGACTATAATGTAAAGTTAGTCAAATTAATACATAAAATTTGATAAAATAATGTGATTTTTATCTGGTATATATTTTATCAATATACTTGTTATTCATACTTTCATTTTCTTTATAGAATCTGCCTTAGTTTAACAGTAATTATTCATGTAGTTTTGTAGGATGCTCAATATCTGAATGAATATTCAAAAATCATCTCATTAATATTTAAAAATACAACTGCTAACAAATGATGCTTAAGCTTTCAGCTATGCTAGTTTTTTGGCTCTACAGAAATATAACTACTGAGCCAAGAGTTTCTACATGATTTTCCAAAAAAATGAAATCTGTACTAAAACCCAAGAAATAACACTACATTTATGGTTTTGAAATTTTTACTTTGTTTACAGTGATAAATTAAATAAATTATTTGACAAATAAAAGAATGACTTCAACAAGAGAGTTACTCTACTTAAAAGAGTATATAAGAGATTATATGTTCCACAAATGGTAACAGAAGCAATTCCTTTTCTTTCAGTCAGCAGTGATTCAGGAGGTGAATCAGGTACCCATGGGGGTTCTTTGAACAAGGGTACAAAATTCTATCATCAATGAAGCTGTGATGCCTAGAACTGAGGGCTAATATATGATGCAAAGTGATATTAACTTAGATATATAACTTCCTGTGCAGATATTCCCTGAATTCTAAAAGCAACAATCCTCCAAATAAAATATAATACCAAAGTTTAGTGATCAGAGGCTGTCTTCTAATAGCAGGTTACAAATGACACCTAGTTCAAGTCTCTGTCTTACAAAGGAATCCAGGGAAAATAATCATTTTAGCTTCTTCATGAACACCCACAATCACAGGAAGCTCAATTTGCAATATTGCTCAGAGACTTTTGGAAAGCTGTGTTAGAAAGCTTGTTGTTTAAATAAAGATAAAGATGCTGCAGCCTTTTAAAATTTTTCCATATATTCATCTTAGTCTTGTCTTGTGGGCTGTCACGGGATAGTCACAATTCCTTTTTATAACTGATAGCTTTTCAATATTTAATGACAACTTTTATGCCCTCACTTTTTCAAAGTGTTTCCATTGAATTTTTATGGAAATGAAATACTCAGTACTCAACACTCAATAATTTCCCTTTCTTTCTCTTTTGGACACATTATTGGTTGCTAGTATTAAAGTTTGCCAAAGATGATATAAATATATAGTACTCAGAATAAAATACTACAACATTTAAGAGGCATTCACCATTGCAAACCACAATTGGGCAATTGATCCCTTGATAGGACACTATTAGTTCAACTTATGAATGTGTTAAATTTTGCAACCACTTTTCATTACTAATACCAAGCCCATGGTCAAGGAAAACATGACTATTAGTTATGCAGTACATTTTTGTACCCTAAGTCAGAACTTAACATTTATATCTATTGCTATTAGGTAGTAGCATGACATAAAATATGCTAACACAAGTCTCAGTGTTTGTCTTGGGTGTGTCATATTGAAAAACACCAACATACTGTATTACCTAACTCATATTCTTCAGTGTCATATTAATGTACTTTTGTGTCTCACAAGTTGCATCAGACTGTATAAAGTCATCAACTATTAATACTAAAATTCCGATGAAAACATTTTTGTATGACAATTTACATTTAAAATTTCTTTTTTCTCTTGCTAACTTTTAGATAACTGTTTTAGACAAAATTTCATAGCACTCAGAAAATTTAAAGTGCTGTCCCTAAGACCGCTTCTTGATAGTTGATCATGCAATAGGATTAAGTGGTCATTCATAGTAGAGACATTGATATATATGCTCAACCCCATCTTTGAGGCAGGATGATTTAACATTGACAACAAACCTTAGATTGACATTCATGTGCAGCATACATACATACATGTGGCACATGAAATGTGCATGAAGCCATAAAATGATATGTATGTATGTAATCACGTGTGAAAAACAGATACACTGGTTTACACTAGTTAAAGTCGCCCTCTATTTAAAGTCATATTTTATCTCATGCTCTTCTCCTTTGCGACAATTTTCTGTTAAGCAAAGACGAAGTTAGCGGGAGAGTCCTGAAACATTCATCTCCCTAAGTCCACGTCACAGCCTTGCACTGTGGCTCATCAAAGTCAGGTTGGAGCTGAGGGAGTCTGAGCTGTAACCAGCTGGTATTCCCATCCAACTCCTCCCCAGAAACACGCCCCTCCAATTCCTCAGCCAGAGGAGAGCCCAACCACAGGAGGACTTCCATTCCATGAGGACACCCCCTGAGTAAAGTATACTCTGGGAACCATCCTCCGCTCTCGACCCCCCAAAAGTAGAACGCGCAGCTAGCGCCGCGCCTCCTTCCGGAGCCTCCTCCCGACTGCTGGCTAGGGGTGAGCGCCGGGGTTAGTCAGTCCGCACGTGACGCGCTATGCCCACATGACACCACCGTGGGCGGGGGAGGGGGACAGGGGAGTGAAGCAGGGAAAAAGTTACAGAAGACCCATCAAAGCTCCCAAAGCAATTTATTCCTTCTCCTCCTCGCCAGTTAGTGGTTCAGGGATATCTAGGGAACAACTGGGGATCCAGGCATCTCCAGTCTAGTTCTCAAAAAACTGGACGCAATTCTCCACTGGTCTCCCACCCTCTGCTCCTCCCAGCCCCGCTGGTTATGCCGCTGCACCCTGGAGTTGCTCCTTCGTCCTTTCTTTCCCTTCCTTCTCCATCCCTCCTTCTTTCTTTCCTTCCTTCCTTCCTTCCCTCAAAGCTCTTCGTCCACTGCGGGCGATGCCACTGACGCACATTCAATTTGCCCCGGGAGCTCCGAGGAGGTCAGACAAGGCCGAATACCTTCCAAAGGGGAGGGTCTAACTACGCAAACAAAGTTGCACGCCACACCGCAACCTGCTCCACCCCTCCCCTCGGCCCCCCAAGTCGGATACCCGGCACAGTTCACTTGCACCTCTGGTCCTCTCTCGACCCCACCCCACCATCGCGCAACACACCCCCTTCCACACGCGCGCCCACTCTGGCATTGCCCCGCTCCGCAAGCCGTCCCTCTGCCTGGCAAAGGACCCAGCCAGCCGCTGCGCTCACCTTGCTTGACACACTTGAGCCGGAGGGGGTCCTTGCAGTGTTTGATCACAGCCAACACGTCCCTGATGGTGAGCCCCGCCACGGGGGTCTCATTCACCTCCAACAGCAGCTCCTCCGACACCAACTTGCTGCCGCTTTCATAGGCCACCTTGCCGGGCTTCACCTCTCCCAGGTAGGGGAACTGTCCATTCTCGGCGCCCCCTTTCAATTCAAAGCCCAGCTGCCCCTCCGGGTTCCTGCCAATGACACTCTCATGGACTTTGCTAGTCCAGTGGCTTTTCTTTTTCAAGCTTTTGGACATGGCAGTGGGGTGAGTCTCCTCAGTTCCTGGGGTTCCTTTGGGGAGGGTGTTGGTATTGAGAGAACGAGGATGGAGGAGCAAGGGGGCAAAGGGGTGAGAAGAGCAGACTTTGCCTTCCTCCCCCCTCTGTTCGGTGCTTTCCCTCTTCTTTGGATGAAGTGTGGACGAGGAAGGGGGAGGATGAGAGGGACGGCTGGGCAGAGGTAGGAGAGCTTGGGTGAGGTTGTGCTGTCCCTTGAATGACACTCAAGGCTGTGGCCCCGCAGCAGAGGAAGCTGTGGTGGCGGCGGCGGCGGCGGCAGAGCCAGAGGAGCAGTAGCGAGCGGGTGGGGTGGGGGTGGGGAGAGAGGGTAGGGATGCCGGGGGCCACTCCTGCGTGGTGCGAGTGGGAGCGCGCGCGCGCGCCTGGGTGTGTGTTGTTAGCTGATATCCATGGCAGCTGCAGAGGCAGCGTCAGGGAGGGAGTGTGTGTGTGTGTGTGTGTGTGTGTGTGTGTGTACTAGTTGTACTGTACTGGCAGAGGGGAGGAGGCAAAGGAGGAGGGAATAAGCAGGAGAGGGAGGAGGGGCGCGCGCGCACCGGGTGGAGAGCCAGGGAGGGCTTCGCCGCTGTATCCCTCCCTCCTCAGCTTGACCCGGTAGTGAAGGCAGAGAGAGAGGCAGGCTGGGTCCGCCTGGCAGCCTACGGGAGGAGGCGGGAGTGGGGAAGGAGGGGAGACGAGGCCCGGTGTGGGGAGGCCAGCAGCAAGGGCCGCTAGCCCAGTGCGGACCTTTCTTCAGCCCCTGTAGTGTCCCAGCAGTGCGCTAGGCTGCAGCGCGAAGAGGACGCCCAGACTTCCTCTGACCCGAGCTCGGATGGAACAGAAATAGAGGGACCTCAACAGCTGGCGAACCGAGTGTCTGATGTCTCTTGGAGCCGGATCCTACCGTGAGAAAACTGGGGTGCAGAGACCTGGCGAGGAACTGCAGAAGGCCTGGGAGCCTGGAGGTCTGCGGTGGGGAGGAAGTCACTGTTGAGAGAGGCTGCATCGCTTCACTTTTACAGTTGCTTACTCTTTGCAAAGTTCTCAGAAGTCCCCCTCTGAGAAGGGAAAGTTAGAGAACTGAAGTCTGGTTACTGTGATTGCGGGGAGAAGGTGAAGCAGAATCTTGGACTTGGAGCCAGGACTGAAACTTAGCAGAGAACGGGGGTTGTCTCGTGACAGGGGATTCTAGGGATCTGAGTAAGGGGTTTCACTTTTTTCAGTAGGAGGAGCGGGAAGAAGAGGGCTACTGGGGTGAAGTTGGAGAGGAGACTGTTGCAGAGAGCAACCTCCACAGAGAAATGGACAGCTTAATCCCAGACCAGAGGCCCAGGGAAGGCAGGGCACGCCCTGCCCAAAAGAGATGCCAGTCAGACTTGTACCTAAGGAAGAAACCTTAAGATGATCTAGACAACCTCCTGCTACAGTGAAAAGAAAGAAGGTTTTGATCTGGACTGGAATTGAACTCTCTAACCCCCAACTGTCTCATTTCCTTTCACCAAGTTTTCAACCAGGAGGAAAGGTGAGGACAGGGCTCAAGAAAGCAGGAGGGCTGCTGATTTTCACTCTTAATGCCCTACAACGAGTGTTGTAGGACATTAAGAGTGATTTTTAAAATTTTTCTGTAACTGATAAATGAATTTCATTTGCTTAACTTTCAAATGATATGTTTCAGACAAAAAAAAAAAAAAAGTCTAACACCCACTCATCTTTTTAAATCAGTGAACAAAAAGCATTGAGCAGTTAGGATTCTTGATGTCTGAGATGAAGGGAATGTGGGAGGCAAGCAGTACAGTTAAAAATGCTTGGGAGGACCCAAACAGAGGGGGATTGAAGCCAGCCTCTGCTACTTAGGAGGAGCCAGGAGCATAGTATCAAGGAAACTCAGCTGAGACTCAGTTTCCTGCTTTGTTAAATGGGATTGATACTACTAATTTGAGAGGGCTGTGGTGAAGACGAAGTTAGGAAAAGCAGGCAGAACTCTTGCCTGGGACAGGTGAGTAGGTGTTCAAAATGGTAATTTCCTTCCTCTTTCCCTCCCTCACTGTTTGGGGGGAGAAAAAGATCAAGCTAGGTCAGAACTGAAGAAGAACTTAAAGAAGGTTTGTTTAGCTTTGTGTCTTTTTTCATGTAAGAAATCAGATCTCCAAAGAGTCGGCTGTGGCTGGTGAGGATTACTCAGTGATCCAGGGCCAGTGCCTGGATGTAAAACTAGAGCTGCAGGGAGTGTTCAGAAACAGGCAAGATTTTGTAGCAAAGCCCAGTCTCACCAGAGGATGTTAGGTTTTAGCAGGATGAGGCACTATCCTAAGTGGAAACTGAAAGTGAGAACAAAATATGTATTGGTTTAACACCAATTATGGGTTACCATGTATGGGTAGACAAATACTTATTAAGTTCTAAAAATATATCAGATATATATATCTTCTGTAGGCTTTATACTATGTATTTCTCCTAATACCTTAATAACGCAGACATTCTTTTCATCCCTTTTTACATGTAAGGAAACTGAGGTACACAGGGATGTATTTTTGGAAGGCTACAGATCTAGTTGGTGTTGATGCAAGCATCCATTCAGTGTTTGTTTGCTGCAGACTTTGTCTCAGTCACTGTGTTGAACTCTCTCCCATGAACTTACCATGCATCATACCAGCTATGAGTATATAGTGCCTCCAAAGTTTGGTTCTATTCCATCTTTTAGGGACAGTTAGGAAAAATATAAAACTAATGGAGCAGGAATTTGAGAACATGCTCATCCTTCAGAACCCTGTGAAGTCATGGAAGTGCATGCCAGTTAATTTAGTGTTCCTCAGCTCCAAATCTACTCTTGTTTGTCCTGAATTGTTATATTGGAGCTAAAATCTGTAATATTTGCTGTCATTTAGCACAATATTAGGCTTTGTCAGCAGAAGGCACTAGATTGGCACAGACAAAAAGGAGGGGCTCTTGGTCACTCAGTGACTTTTAGGCCAGTGTGTCCAAGAGATCATTGTTACCCACTCTCCAGTAAATTTGGGTAGTTCTTCAGTCTGTGGCTTCCCTGTCAATCTCACTGACATGTCAGTAGGTGGCTCCTACCAAGTTTTACCAGCATTGCAGCTGGTGAATTACTGCCAGCCCAGTTAGCAACACCTGAACAAATCTCGAAGCCATCCAGTGAGCCATGGCATATTTTTTTCCAATAAGGTCTGACTCTCAGCCTTGTAGAATGGTGGGTGAAGATTGGGGGAGTTCTTCCATGATATTAGCCTCCTGATTACTCCAGAGGCAGTGACTGCTTCTTGTATCTGCTATCACTGCATTCTTTAGTGGTCTCTATTCTTTTAGTAGTTGATCGCTTTTGTTACTTAATAATTCTTCATATTAATTTTTTCTCTTTCAGTTTTGATACATGGTATAAGAGGAACCCTGAAGAGATTTTAATCTTGGGAGTCAGAAATTGATACTGTCTTTATTTAGAGAAACTTGTGTGACATCTCATAGATTATACCTTAATCTGAAAAAAATGAGGTGGAGATATATATATATATATATATATATATATATATATAATTATATATATTATTTATTTTAAAAAATAATATATATATATAAATTAAAAACAGGGTTAAGTATCATGTAAAATTTGAACTTGAAAGCTGTCAGAATTGAAGATATTAATTATCAGTATAGAAAATAGGGTAACCAGAAAATGAGGATATTTTCTATAAAAATTGGGATTTTACTGGGGAAGGGATTGATAGAATTTCTTGTCAAATTTATTGCCATCTGATGAATATTTTTGTTTGTATTGACTACCTTTTCAAAGATGAAAACAAGCTGTGAGTCTCAAATAATTTCAAATTTCCAGCTGTAAAAAAAAATATGGCTGAAATCACAGCAATTTTGAAATGCTAGGTTCAGAATAATGTAGTTCATTTGTATTCTGGCATCTTTCAGGTTTGCTTTATTTCTCCTTTGTCTTCTTTGACCTTTTTGGTTATATATATATGAATTATTTCATCATTTAGACTTATATAAGAAAAAAATTATACTAGATATTAATTCTGTTCCCCCCCCAAAAAAATGAAATTTTAAAAGATAAATGAAGAGAAGCCTGAGTTTGTTCCATTTTTAGAAGAGTTCTATGATGTCAATCCTTGTGACAGAAACAGTCAGGCTCCACCCTGATGTCTTAGGATCCCTTTGAATCTGAGTGTCCTTTCCCCTTGCTTCTGTGTGTTTTTTTTTTTTTTTTTCCAACAGCTTGCCCTGACACTCTCTTTGGAAGACTTCCCAAAGTTACTAGTCTCAGTTTGCCTAAGGTGCAGAGAGTTAGAAAGAACCAGTTGCCAGAATGGACCTCATTATGTAGCCTAGCCCTCTTCCTATACTGGCAAGAAAATCTGAGGTCCGTTTATACCTTAACTTCCCCGACAGAATCATGTTGGAGCCAGGATTTTGCATGAAATCACCTTTTACCCTAGCTTGCCTACTCTGATATCTTATGGGTTTTCGTGGAAGGACTTTCTAAATAAATCATGTGTACACAATCCTCATCTCAGGGCATGATTCTGGGGACCCTGATGTGAGCCATTGCCTTTCCTTTTTACAGATGAGGAAACCAAGGTTTGGTTATTTTAAATTGCCTGAAGTCACACTACCAATAAATGATGGAGTTGTGATTTGAAACCCGTGACTCAAAGTTTTTACTACTAATGTTATATTACATTTAAACTCCTTAATACTAAGTACATTTAAAGTAACTGAACAGATGTGGAAACAAAACTCAGGAATTGATTGATCAACAGATGTAAAAATGTTGTTCATATATTAAGAAATCTGTAAATGTTTGAGGAGGAATGACTGTGGACAGTATGACCAACATGTGATGCACCTCATCCAAAAATCCTTATCAGAGATGTGACATGTCCCAAATTTTTGCCCAGTGGTAAATGTTCAGTGTGGTTCTCAATCAAGGGCTCTCGTCAAGGTTGAACTGGATATTTCTATTAGTTTGCTACTGTTTCTGTAACAGATTAGTTGTTTAAAATCCAAGATGGGTCTCAACAGGCCATGTTAGACTTCTGACCTCACAAACTGTGGATAATAAATTAAGGTACTGATTGAGGATCTGCATTCCTTCTGGTGGCTTCAGGGGAGACTTCTGTTTTTTGAATTTCTTGCTCCTAGAGATGACCCAAATTTATCCAATTGTTGTCCAGTTGCTCCATCTTCAAAACTAGCAATGGGGCCAGGTGTGGTGGCACACACCTATAATCTCAGTGGCTTGGGAGACTGAGGCAGGGGGACCGCGAGTTCAAAGCCAGCCTCATCAAAAGCGAGGCTCTAAGCCACTCATTGAGTCCCTGTTTCTAAATAAGATACAGAATGGGTTTGGAGATGTGGCTCAGTGGTTGAGTGCCCATGAGTTCAATCCCCAGTACCAAAACAACAACAACAAAAACCAGCAATGGCCACTCAGTTTCTTCTCACATCCCTTTTCCTGTATTTCAGACACTTCTGATAGCCTTTTCTAATTTTTGGGACTCTTGTGATTATATCAGTACCACCAAATAATCCAACATGATATCTCTATTCTGAAATCAGCTGATTAGCAACCTTAGCTCCATCTGCAACTTTAATTTCCCTTTGCTCTGTAACATCACATATTCCTAGGTTTCAGAGTTTAGGATGTGGAACTCATTACTCTTCACAGTATTAAAAATCATTATGGCTCCTATCCATACTGCTTCTTGGTTCAGGTCACCAACTCCGCTAAGGTGTATTATTGCGGGTTTTTCTTCATCCTTTTACCTCAAAAAACACTATTATGTTGCCAGAATGACATTTCTGAAACCACTCTTTTTCCTGTGTTTAAAATCCACTTGTTGTGTACATTATGTACACAGCAAAGTCAAAACTCCTGATGTGGCTTTGATTCTCTGTCCCTTTCCTATCTCACTAGCTATGTTTCTTTATTTACCCCTAAGGTTGGAATTGGGGGCAACCAACCTATGGGTTCTCCAGGATAAACAAATGAAAGTAAATACTCTTATAGCATCTATTCTAGGACCCTTGCAATATAAGACAGAAATTTCAACATTCAAATTTAATTATGCTTATATTAGAGCAATGTGGTACTTGAGCCGATCTCCCACCCTACCTGGGGCCTGGAGCAGCTAAGCCAGGTGTCCTACCCAAGGGTAAGGCCTGTATCTTCCCCTCCTCTTTCAGTGTTTTGTTCCCACCTTCCTGAACTGCTTAATTTCCTTTGCTTACTTGGCTTCAGTCTGTGTTTGCCTAAAATACAACCCTCTATCGGTGGTCCATCTTATAACTATTTATCCCCTAGACATACCTCTGGGGCCACCTTCTTTCCTTTGAGAAGCATTTCTGACTCTTCTTCCTGATGCAAACACAATTCTCCTTTACATCTCCATGTATAATTTTTGGAAATATGACTTCTAAGTTATTTCCTTATTTTCATATCTCTCTTCCATAGCAGGAATGAGTGTGAATTTAAGGATGGATTCCATGTCTTACCCATCTTTACAGTCTTACACTGTCTGACACACTGTGAAAGCTCAGTAAAAGTTTGCATAATGGCAGATATGTCCAAAGTGAAAGTGCCTAAAATTTCATTATATGATCACTACTTAATATGAATTCTTATCTATTTTATTAAATTATTATTCCTTTATACCCATAGTAGTATCTTACAATAATAAAATATAGAAAAACTCATTACGACAAGGAAAAGACAAATATACCTAGATGTGAGCATGAGGACATGGGCCAGCACTGCATCTGGGCAGAGTCTGAAGATGGTGCTGATGGTGATAAGGGACAGACTCAATGCACTCCATGTTGGCCCATGAACATTCCTATTCCTAAACTCCTTTTCAATTTGTTATGATATTCACATGGAAACTTTTAGGCTTTTCTACCAAAATATCTCTAACAATTTTATAATCATCTCTCCTGTGAAGAACAATTTTATTTCAAGTTTCCAGTTTCACATAAAACTTCTTATGAACTTTAGACTCTGTTCTCTAGTCAGCCCATATTTGTACTACCATAAAATATGACTTTCTTCCCAAACCTGTTCTAAATGGAGCTGTGAGAGGATTTGCTATGTTTATCTGGTGATTTCCAGCATAGTTGGCCCAACCCAGTGATTTCACAGGTATGCCCAGCTTAAGTTCAGCAACTAGAAATACAAACTAAAGTTCTGGAGAGAGTTTGGGCTACAGATATATGTGAGGACACTTTGAAACCTTGACCCACTTGCTTTACCCAGCAGAATGGAAAATGCAAGAGGAAAAATCTGTGAGTGAGCACTAGTTCATAACATTCTTTGCTGGGCCTAGAAAAAAAGGAAAAACTAGTGAATAAAACTGTATTTCAATGTGAATATCTAATGCTAAGAAATCAGGCCTCCTGAAGTTAGTGAAGGGAAGGGTTATGGGCTTACACCCCATAAAACACATACATGGAACTGTATGTTTTATGTACTCTCATGTCATATTACCTCTGTAGGGCTAATGCTCTTTACCTCAAAACCTCAAACATTTTAGTAATTGTACCTTTTAGGTTTAAATCAATTAAATTTGCATGAGAAGGCCAGAACTGGATCATTTTAGTTGAGAATTAATGTTCAGTGAGCCTGCTTCTGCATTATATAAAACCTCTTGGTATTTCTAAGCATTGGGGTGAAATATCTGGTTCAAATTCTCCTATAACTCAGGAATTTAATTTCAAACAGCACTGTCATTGTTTATGTCTGTCTGTCTGTCTTTCTCTCCCCAAAAGATTTGAAAACATGAGAGAAAAAGATGGAAGAATCAAACTTTGACTACCTAAATTCATGATATTATCAGATAATTTTGATTGCTAGAAAGTTCTTGAAGGATGTGACTTTGATTCTTGTAAAGGATCTCTTTGCTTGAAATTTATGATCCATGAAATATATACACAGTGGAGAAAGAGAACTGGAATAGCAAATTGTTTAAATCATTGCTCCGTCTTAACTGTAGAGCTCACAAAGTGTGAAGAAATTGACCAGCTCAAGAAAACATGAATTTTTTTTTTGTTCTCTTACTTTAAAGCCATTGCAACATTTTATGTAGTGAGAATGGTTACTTTAATAAGGACCCATGATGCTTTTGTTACAGTATTCAACATCTGCATAAAATATAGCAGGATAATATTTTCTTGAACCTGGAAATGTATTCCTTCTAATCCAATCTCATGCAGTCATACTGCTTGAATATCAATCTTACTTTATCTTTCTTTTTTATTCTTTTGCTCTCTTGTCAGTCTTTTATCATCTTTCACATTCTGCTAAACTCAAAAAGACATTTTCATATTTTTTTTACTTTAAGCCAGTTCTCACTAAATTTTTTAAAACACTGAAAAAATTTCAGATACTTTGACTTCATGCTATCAGGTAGTCATGTCTATCCCCACCCTCCTTTTAAGTGGATAGTTTACTTTCTGTCACATGCAGTTTTTTAAATTCTAATTTTTTAAAAACCATCTTGCAATTTTTGTGTGTGTGTGCTCATTTCTACAGAAAATTTTATAAAATACTATTTACTTGTCTTTTACTTTACTGTTTCTAACAACTTTCTGGTTTTTCATATTATTCCCTCTGTTTTTCCAATAGATATCTTAACTCATTATTTTTTCACTATAACTCTTCTCAGTGTATGCCTTCTGAGTTCCATCATTTTCCATGTGAGTTTAAAAATAATTTTAACTATCTTGAACCAATTGTTATATGTCTACTTTCTACATTCTAATTCTGCTTATTATTTTTTATCTTTTTATTATATTTTAAGTGACAAGAGTTTGAGTTTAAAGAAAGTAAAATAAGAAACAAAGGAATAATAATATCATGGATTTAATTCCTGTTAGTAGTGAAAAAGGATATAGGTGAAAGGCAAGTTGTAGGAAGAAAGTGAACATATTAGATTTTGAAATAGTAAGGAACAGTCAGCTGTGTTTTGTAGTCTTTGGAAAAGCAAATTATAAAAAAAAATTGAAAGAAAAGTTCACCATACTTCCTTAGCCAGATTATTGAGAAGCACAAATGCTGATGAACATTTGAAGGCAATGAAAATGTAATTCTAATTATACTAATTTTAATAATTTTGCAAAACTCTCCAGACACTATTCCATGTGGTGTAATTCACTTTTAACAATTTTGAGAGTCAGAATGTGATCAATACTAGTAATCTTATCCTTACCCTTCTTTCTTTAAAAATGTGTAGATTGTATTATTTGTGTGTATATATATATACATATATGTGTATATATATATATATATATATATATATACAGTATTGTATATGTGACTGAATATATATTATTATATATTGAACATATACATATGTATATCTTCCAAATATTACTCATAATTCTTACATCCATTGAGAACCAACCATTTGCCCGAATAGGGATTCTTTGAAAGTCCAGGTTAAGCAACGCTCTTAAGATCAGTTTTTTATTTATACATAAGAAGCTTAAGTCATTTTCCTACTGAACTCTTATGACATGCAACCTGAGCCTTGTCATCACATTTCTTCCTAAGATTTTAACATTCCAGACATGGCTCAGTTTTACTTTGAGAGCATGACTTACATTTTTCATTCCTTCTAGAGGTTGAAAAAGGAAAAGAACACTATAGTAGGAGGAATAAATGGAACACATACCCATCAATGAATATGAAGAGGAGAATTGCCCCTAAAGCACAAAATCAACTCACACTAGCAAAGTAAAAAAAGAAAAATAAAAGGATTTTTTTTAAAGATCAAAAGGAATCAAATTGCCTTCTGTGAACATGGTAGAGTGTTGAGAGCCAGATTAGTTGAATGACCCCTGGCATTTTTGCCATAGGGAATGGTTGAAAGGTGACCCTGCTCTGGGGATTAGGGCGGATCCTGCTGGGAAGAGGGCACTCTGGGATTAGGGCGGCTCCTGCTGCCTTGGGCACCCACTACTTTGGAGTTCCCTTTGAGTTCTCACTGGCTTCTGAGAGAATTGGCGCATGGAGCCTGGTGGAGGGAGTGTGTTCCCAGGAAGTGTGTGTAGAGGGCCAGTGAGATTTCGGAAATAAAGAGATGGTGTTTGAACCTACAAGGCTTGGTGGCAGCTTGGTTATTTTGTGCCCAGCCACACTGCGGCAGTAGAATTTTGAGAGAATGGTCTCAATTTATCTATCAAGGTAACAGTTATTAAAGTGAAAGAAAAAAAAAGAAGGCTAAGTTTTTTTAAGAAAGAGACATACTTTAAGACAGATCATGAAATAATTGGAAATCATTTAATTGCTTTAGAGAATTTTAATCTTCCAAGTTCTCAATTAGATCCTATGACAATGACCAACTTCTCAATTACGACAATGAAAGAATCAGAACTTTGGAAAACCATTTCTTCAATATCTGGAGAAAATTGGGCATTAGAGTAGGCAGTAGAATTGAGGAGAAAAGCAAAGCTATTTATTTTAACATTCTGAGATGAACTTAACAAACTTTAGATCAAAAGAGTTAAGATATCAAGAGAAAGGAATAATATGAAGCACATGTAGGTAGGTTCACAAAGAACAAGTCAAATCATTTTTATGTATAAAATGTGACCTGTTTATTGAGAATCCATGTTAGCTTAATCATTAACATGAATGCATTCTCAGAATGGGTAGATCAGCTATAAATGCTTCAAGACCAGGTACTCATCATCCTATTTAATATCAAATAATGCTTCCGTTGGAAATTCTCTTTTAACTTCTCAAGTAGATCATAGGATAATTCCCTCTATGGGACTTGACCAGGACTGCACACAGTAGAACTCCTATTTCCCTCTCATGTGCTCCTCTAATATTTTAAGTTCTTCCAACAAACTCCCATTGTTTCCTCACATTCAATTTGTGAGATCACCTCTAGAAATCCTTTCTCCTGGATATCTTCTAGGCTTTTTCCTGGTAGAGTCACTGAATCTAAAGCTGTCAAATATTTTGAAAAGAACTAACCAATTTTAATATACATTTATAACATAAATTGAGTTAATATATGTTTAATGTATAATGTACTTTGAAAAAGAAATGCTATGAATAAATATAATACAATTCAAAATTTTATGTAAGTGTGGGATAAAATTTTCCATGCTTTTAAAGGATAATAATCATAAACATTTTTACCTACAGTTAACAATGGCCCTGACATCACTCAATTACTAGTTTTATGTAGTCTATAAATTAAATCCCATCTAGTTTGGATCTCAATTAAATTATTTCCTTATATTAAAAACTTGTATAGTACAGGGACTGACATTTTAATAATATTTTTAAGATTTTAAGGACATATTTTAATGCAGTGCAGTTGTGCTTCCCACCTTAGGCTGCATTTATAATTTTATTTGTATTGTCAACAATAACTTGCTGGGAGAACTAGAAATAAAGATATATTTTCTTTATTTCATAAGAATGTGAGTTTGGGGATTTTTAACCAAAATCGAAGAGGCAATGGAACATGCAGTCTGCTTGATTATGTAATTGCAAGGCTTTAGGGATTTATTAAAATATAGACCACAAGAAAAATAAACTTATTACAATTTTTAAGCCTCCGAAATATTTTAAAGGATATTAAATAAATATTACTCAAAACTTACATTTTAGCAGGAAGTACTAAATGAAAGAAGTGTTAATTTTTCCAGAATTAATTGAGATTTATTTCCCAGTTTATTTCTCTGGAGACAAATGTAGGTCTGTCCTCAAGAGTAGAATGATTTGCATAGGAGGAATGATTTAAATGGCTAGAAACCATTTTCACTCTTTACAAAATGTTTCACTATGTTTTGTCATATTGCCTGATAATGTTGCACTAGAGATTTCTTTCTTTGAGATAATAAAATGCAAATATCTCTGAAAGGGTCTCTTCAGCTTTAGTCATACTCATTTGGCTACTAGTGAAAAAAAAAATGTTTTTACAGGATAAAGGGAATGTTGCCAGCTAACAATTCCCTGGAGTCTGCACTACACCAAACGTTGCTTAGCAATTTCCAAGATTTTCTCAGTCTAATTTGGAGGAGTGTAAAGATTAGAAAACAAGGGGATGTGGGCATGTTATAGAGAGTTGTAAAATTGGTATTTATTGTATGTTTCCATTCTATCTATACTGAAAGCTTCACATGCAAAGAAAATGGAAAGTTAGCAGGTGAGTGTGGTAGAGTAGTACTACTTTAATTGAATGGTAAGGGAAAGCTTCTCCTAGCAAGTGATTTTTATACCAAGACTTGAACAATAAACAGTATTCAATTTTGCAAAAAGTTTGGAGAAAGGCTTTTTAGGCAGAGAAGAAAATATATTTATGTCCTGAGGTGGAAACTTAGCTTGTCAGAGTAAGTACGTAATTCTAACTTTCACTGATTTATGCATTCAATTGGATTACTTTATACATTAGTTTTTGAGATCTTTCACAATTTGATTTCTGCTTAAAATTAATTCTCCCCTGATTTCTCACCGTACATGGTGCTAATCCATGCCTCTGAGACTTTGTGTTGTTGTTTCTTTGTTTAGTATTCTTCTCATTTGTTATTTTTTTGTCTGATGAACTCTGCTTCAAGCATTTCCTCCTAAGGGAGCCTGCTCTCACTGTCCCCTGCCCACAACCTATAGAATTGCTACATCTTTAAGCTACTAACATCTGTGTATTTGAAACACTGCTTCACAATTACTAGTCTGCATTTCTCCTTTTATCACTTGTGAGTTTCCTTAGGACAGAAACACTATTAATTCATCCTAGAGTACATAGAGTCCAGCATAGTATGTATCTTCAGAACAATTTAATAATTTAGCATTTACTTTCAGTACAATTTCCATGATATATTTGTTCTAGTTAAAAGCCAATATCCGCTAGAATATTTATCATTATTTCATTCAAAACAATAAAACGTTAAATTGAATTATGATTACTCAAAGTGAATGCAAATTAGATTCATGGAAATATGTAAAGATTGAGTCATTTTTGGCCTATAATTTTCAATTCAGTATTTCAGTTTACCATACTTTATGATGGATGTTCAGCCCACACTTAAATATATTGGCAGTGAGAGCTAGTTATCACTTTATGGAAATCATGATTTAATAGCATGTTTTGTGTGGTTAGTTTTTTCCCTTCTTAAGTTAGACTGGTAGAATTATATTCGAAGCATTCATTGCACTATATTTACTGGAACTTGTGTTCATAACTTGGAACCCGAAGGTTTTTTCAACTCCTATGTCCTTGGCAGAAATGGAAGAGCTGTATGTGAAGGTAGGAAGGTGAGATGATGGGAGATGTGGCAAGAGAGTTAGGAAAAGGAAACAGTCATGCAGTATCCAGGAGGTTTTTCCACAGGCATATTTTTTTATGCCAATCCCAAGAAGATAATATGTGTAAAGCAAGGACATTCAGGAGGTTCACTTAGGAAAATCTCTCTGGTGGTTTCCAATTCTACCAAGTTGTATCAGTGAAATTCCATGGTACTGTCTCAGTGAACTGAGCCAACATCAAGGGAACAGGAAAGGAAAAGAATTAAAGAACTAAAGCTAATTTCATCTCTCTTCACTTTTACCTCTTTTCATCAGTCACACCAGCCAACACAGTTTCTTTTACCCTTATCTCAGGTGTATCAATCTATGTGAGCACCAGGCATTTCTCTGAAAGATATCTTTGAAGGGATTCTTAAGGAAAATAAGTTGAAATCTAAGATCATGAGAACCAAGTAGACATTGAATTTCCTCTGCTTACTGTATCCTGTGATACCTCTGTTCCTGACACTTACACCATTCAAACATATTTCTCATTGGCTCTTTCCTCTACCTGAATTGTTCTTTCCTCATATCCTCATGCATCCAAGTTTTGCACTTTTAGGTCTGGGTAGAGTTCACGGAGACCTTCTGCCTTCCATTCATCTAATATAGTTCCCTTCCCTCCACTCTTTTGCCAGTCTATTCTCTTTCAGGAACCTGTTTCATTTCCTTGAGAAAATTTATTATTTAAAACCACCTATATACATTTCATTTTATTGCACATCTTCTCCCTCTAGAATGGGAGATGAGACATGTTATCAAATGAGACATTTCCTCTTCTGTTCTCTGCTCCTTTCCCAGTACCTAGAATAGGCCTGGCACACAGAGAAGCTCAAGACATATTTTGTGGGATGATGGAGGAGGTGAATTGAAATCTACACACTACTTTATGGAGGAGCACAAATACACCTGGGAAAAACAAACAGAGATAATTTCACTGGTAATAAAGACTGGTCCCAGTACATTTGCAGCACAAGGTTATCAGCAACTCCCCAAACACAAGCTTTAGATCCCCTCACTTGCACTTTCACCTTCCATGGCCAAGAGAAGGGTTTAACAATGTTCAATAGTGTTATCGGATATGTATATCCACTAAATCAATCTGTTTTCATTCTAACTTCGGGATCTGCCCAAAGGTAAATTGAGTCAATACATTTAGTATAAGTTCAGTGACATATACTATGTGCTCTCTGTCCTTTTGTGTAGAGTTAGGTGGTGTCTAGTTGTCCCTTAGTGGAATGGGATGGCTCTAGGAATACTCCTTCAACCCCACATTGATCAGTAAGCATGGTGACATGAAGTCATCTATAAATGGGTTGGTTAAGCTTACTTCAAAAAGAATAAAAGATTATTTACTCTACCACAAACCCTGAAATAACATTTTCATGTTGTGGCTTAAATACAAAAGAAATGATAAGAGATTTTTTTCCAAAATTTAAAAATAATCCTAAATGGTTACATCATATTTTCAATAACCAATTGCAAAGTTAAAAAAAGCTAAGATGTCAATAATTTTAAAATGTTTCATAAGTGAAAAACTAATCATTCTATTCTTACCATAGAATATTTGATATCACAAAATTATCATCATATAATGATTTGATCAGGGAATACTGAATCAAATTGTATAGGGAACAATATATTAAAGAAGTATGGCAGGCTATTAATTATTAAAAAAGCAATTTTTTCTTGTTTATGTCATATTTGTGGGATTATAATTTTAACAATGTTTTGTATAATTTCAGTAATTTGTTGGGATGTCATTTCTTATTCTAAATAAATACTTGTTTTTACATCTAAGTTTGTGTTTGCAATTTTGAGTTTTTATTCTTAAAGAGTGCTTCCCACATTGTATAAGTTTCAGACTTCACAAACCCTGATATCCTCCAGATTTTATAGTAAATATTATGAAATAATACATATTCTGCTTCCTTTGATAGACTCTCATATTTACTGAGATACTATCTTGTTATGTTCTCAAGTAATAAATTAGGAGATAAGATGATCATGTAATCAATACATCATAACGGACCTTTTGGCAGGCCAAATCAAAAGTAGTTTCTACCAGGGAAGAAGGGTAGCATCATACTGAAATAGATGTCAGAGACATGACATTAAAATGACTTCAGCGGAATTGAAAATACATACTTGTAATACAAAAATATTTTCCCTCGCAAAGTTTCTGATATTTCAGCACTTGTGCAGTGTCTCAGGAGATGAGGACCCAAGTGACTGGCTTTTGTTTTAGATTTTTCATAACCGACTAGGGAAATATTTTTGCTATGCAGGTTCTTTTTAGTCTCAGTAAATGAATGAGCCTTTAATAGCTGTCTCTTTATTTAATTATTTTTAAAGTGTATATCAGTATGGACTCCTAGATTCTTACTTACTTTGCTAGGTATAGACTGTACTACCAGCATCCCTGATATTGACCCTCAAATTGTCCCAGATTTGGCCAATAAGTGTTCCTTGAGTGTGGTTTCCTTGCCCTTTTGTCGTGGCCCTCTGATTCTTTGAGCCATTCCTTGTTTTCTGATATAACAATTTGTTCCAAATTTATATTGTTTCTCTTCACAAGTTATGGAATATGCCTATCCTTCAAGATCTCTGGCTTTTTTCAAAAACACATACTATTTAGAAAACAGAATTCAGTAATTTGGCTCATATATGCTATCTGTTGGCCATTGCTTTAGGCCCTCTTGGAGGACTGAGCTTTAAATAGATATTCAAAATACATTTGTATGTAATATAATGAACACATCAAAAGATTAAAATAAGTTCATAGTGATATTTCCTGTTTCAAATGTATTTATTTTTATATAATAAACATCTAAACATTAAAACAAAAAATTCATACTATTACTTCAAATGAGCAAAATTCCCTTTACTTTTCACAAGATAAAATCAAATCATTGGTTTATTACTAACAAAACTTTAACATTTTTTAAAGGGAACCTATTTGTTTACATAAAATGGGCCTAGAAAGTAATAATGCTGATCTTGGAAAGACCAAAACCCAAACAGATAATATTGATAGTTAAACATAATGTATCACAAAATTCTTGTTACTGGAGGACAACATTAGCTACCGCTGTGATCTAGGTATTATATGGTAGGTGATTGCAGTGTTGTTGTAGAGTGTGCTGGAGTGAAAAAAAAAATATGACAAAAGCTCTTTCCAATATTCCCCAACACCTTTCCCCACATGGAAAAATCAAAGTAAGCATTCATTATACCTGGAATTTTGAGATGAATAGATATGTATGGAGAAGTAGAAACAAAGAAGAAACTACTGATGCTATCTATGTTGAGGCAACACTAGTGCCACAGAGGGCTTTGCTTTGAACAGTTGCTTAAATTTATAACTGAAAATGTACCAAAAATATATGCACAGGTATGTTGTACACATATGTGGGTGAAAAATTGGCCTGGAGTCATCTTAATTGGGCTTTGTCTCAAAGAGCTGCTGAAAAGTCAGTATAATTCCAACAGAGACAGTCTATGGAGAGATAGACTGCTGTTAGCAAAATCACTGTCAGTGAAATTCAGCCAAGGGAAAGGAGCAAATATCCTCAGGAACCCTGCAGTGAACTGAAACACTCTGCAAAGGACAGGAGACCAAGAATCAGCTTTGACCCCTACCAAGCCCAGACAGCATCCATGGGCAGCTCAACAAAGCACCAGCATGCAGGAGATTTCCTGTGCTCTAGACTATTCTCTTTTCCTCTTCCAACTTGAACCTTGGTGTAGTCAGAAACAGTGCAAGCTGCAACTGTGGAAAAGAGGAAAGAATTGAAGTATATATCTAGGTCCCACTTTTGTTCTGGAGACCTATCTTCAATAGCATGACTGATTAGGTGAATGCAGAAGCTTTAATTTTGAATAAAGCTTGGAGGTTTTTTATCACTACTCTGGCTACACCTATCAGCTCCCAAACTGAAACAGTTTAAATGACTAAAGTGCCAAGAAAAGAAAATTTTCAATATTTAAGATAGCTATGGGAGCCCAATTATGGATTTACCTAGGGGGAGAAGAATTACCCTGCAGAGCAGATCTCAAGGGGCATTATAATAGAAAACAAAGTTGATGAGCGAGTTTCTGTTACCAGTTTTGCTTCTTCAGAATATCACATATTTATATATTCATATATCATATATCTAAAATATACCTTTATATGCATATGTATAATGTAGTATATGAAGTACATTGTCTTTTATAGAGTTTCTTGTTCTTTTCTTTTTTAAAATTCCTATTTGGTTATCTCCTCAATTGCATTTTCACATATACATTTTTCCCTCAATGTGTTATCTATAAGCAAATAAGGG